>NW_010408729.1:0-15826 GCF_000710305.1 Buceros rhinoceros silvestris | reverse complement strand
AAGAGCGTATGAAAAAAGGGCCTAGGCCCGCCATAGAACAAGTAGGGAGAAAGAAGACCGACACAGAGACAGGAGACACAGAGAGAAAGAAGAGACTAGGCACAAGTCATCTCGAAGGTTTGATTTTTTTTTTTTTTTTTTTTTAATTTTATTTTTTTAAGTAGGCTAGGAAAGACTTGACCGGTTTAAAAAAAAAATAAACTTTTAAAAGAACTCCAAACAAATTGGAGTTTTGTGGAAAGACTGTAAACGCTTAGATGTACTCGTTGGAACAAGTCTGCCATTTAAAATGTAGACAGACAAAAAACCATGTCGGCTCCGGGTAACTTCATATTGAATGATGTATGCGACAGTCTTAGCTAGTGAACAGAAATTATGAATTTGGGGAAAGAAGTGTAAAAATGGTGGATCAGAAAGAGGTGCAGTGACGCTGATGTTCAGCATCATTAACGTAAGAGCTCAACAATGATTCTTAAGCAAGTGAAATAACCATGATGGTCATTTGATAGAAATTGTTCAATTTAGTCTTTAAGTTAGAAATAAAGGTTCGGTCTAGGGAGCAGGGTCAATAAGAATGTTAAACCATTAAGGGATGCCAACAGGGACATGGCATTATTAAAAGTATTGCTATTAGAATGTGGGTTACAAATGTTAAAAGTCATTCCAGTTTCCCAAAATGTGCAGAGTGAGTGGATGTACAAACCATTCCATGAAAAATTCAGTTTGGTGCTGACATTCAAATACTATATGGGTCGGAATGGGAGCAGTTGCCGGTTTTCGAATATGTATGCAAAGGCTGGCTTTTTGGTACTCTGTAATTAAATGGGGCCTGAAGTGTCATGCAATTATTTGAGGTATATTTTTTTCTCTTTCTAGTAACAGCAGACGTCGTCACGACAGTGAAGAAGGGGACAGCCACAGAAGACACAAACACAAAAAATCCAAAAGAAGCAAAGAAGGAAAAGAAGCTAGTGGTGAACCTGCACCTGAACAGGAAAACACTGAAGCTGCCCCTGTGGAATAGGCTTGTGTGATTTTTGCCTACTTGCATATATATTAGTGCCAGAAATAGATTACTATAAATCTTGTTATTTTTCTGGGTATTAAAATAATTTGTTCTTAATCTTGTTCTGTTAGTTTGAAATCAAAGGTTACTTTGGTTTTTTTGAAAATAAAAGGATGAATTTTTCATGTTAAGATTCCTGGACTGACTTTGTCTTAAACAGTGAGAAAACATCTTACAGCTAGAGGCTTATGTTCTTACAATATACATAGGGCTTAAGTTCTTTGTATTAAATTGTCTCCTCTTTTCATAAGCCAGTGGGAAGGTCATTCTTTACTTCAGACACAGCGTGCTTTCATTTTATTATATACGAACATCTGGAACAGTGTGGGTTTAGTATAGCTTTTGGAGCTCACATTTGAAAAGGTCATCCTTTACTACAGGGACAGGCAGGAATTGCAGACTCTTCAAGAACCTTGTACTAAGGTGAAACAAAAAATAAAAATCGGGGAAACTGGGAAAGATGGTGATGACTCGTAGTCTGAGGGAACACTGAGTGTGGTGATCATACTCTTGGCAATTATGTATGGTTCGTGCGGGTGCATAAGGGTGAGTTAAGCTGGATAATCATCCCTGCTGCTTTTCAGTGGCTTAAGAGAAAGTTCATTTTAGTCTTTGTTCTAGGGGAACAGCTGTCCTTAACATGATAGAGATTAACAAACATATCCTCTTGCCACTGCTAGCTTGTGAGGAAAAAAATAAGACTGTGGAATGTAGGTATTTTGCAGAGAAAGGCAAAGAAGTATTTTAAGAAAAATAGAAGACCATCATCACTTTCAGATTTACTCCATCCAGAACAGTATCAAGTGTGACTGGCATGGCAGTCCTGCAAAAATTGTACTGCACTGTCAGGGTGCTCTTCGGAAGACTTACTTGATGTATTAGTAGGATGCAGTGTGCTTCCCTATAAACAATCATTCTATATAAAAATCCTAGATTTAGTAGGAGGAATCAAAACACACTGGAGAAACTAGGTCGTTTGGTTTTGGATGAAAATAATGTCTGTACAAGTACACAGTTACAGTTACTTTTAATTATTTTAGAAATTTAATTCACAGTTTTACAGACTAACAAACAGTACTTGAAAGTCTTGAAAATACCAGCTTCATGCTGACCATGGAAAGGTACACATAATCAAAGTGCTATTACTGTGTTGGATAAAAACCTTCACCTGATTTTTGCAACTAGAAAAATTGCAAGAAAATTTTCCATAAGTTATTCAAGGATTTATTTTATAAATCAAAATAAAGTGGGTGAGCAGAAGCTGCTGCTCCTTAAATTTCATTATTATTATAATGCTTTAAATATATACATATATAAAAAAAAAAAAAACAACCAACAAAAAAACCTTAAGAACACGGGGGAGGAAAGACTTAAGTCTATAGCTTAAGTCCCTCAAGTGGTTTTCTGACAGGTGTCTCTGCTTTGCCTAAACTTGACTTTTCTTGACACGCAGGTTGAAATTTCACAAACCTTTTCGTTAGAAACACATACTTGATCCCCCAAAAAGCAAAGACTGATGTTCTTTTCTTTTTATGTGTTAAATTATTGTCTTACTCTCCATGAAGACTTGTTTTATAAAAAAGTGCCAGGCCAAGACACAATTGTGAGAGTAATTTTTCCTTTCAGTTCTTTGAGCATCCTTGCCAAGCAGGCATGCATCATTCCTGATGTGTTCCTGCCATTGACAGCAAGGAGGATGTCACCGCATCTGAAAAAACAAAGGTAGATATGAGAGAACAATTAAACAAGGTGACTTCTTATCTTCAACGTTCACAAATGCCAAATAATGTCCTTAAGCTGGGAGGAAGGGGTAGAAATGTGAATATTACTATTTCTTCTCTGTAGTAGTTACTTATGTATCTACTGTTCATGGATAAGGGAATAAAGCAGGTGAAAATACCACTTTTTTTATCTTACGACTTTATAATTAATTAGACATATTTGAAAGAAAATAGGATATAGTTCTTTCAGATGGGAATGATACGTGTTTTGAACAAACTGTTTTAAGACTATTTCATTTAAGTTTGCTCCATAATTCTGGATTTGCTCTCATAAATTGTATTGGTGTTTTCAGGGAAGGGTTTTTGTTGGTTGGGCTTTTTTTTGAGCTGGGGATGTAGGAGATCTGCTCTGCGCTGGCATGCTTTGTTCTATCTCAGAGACAACTGACTTACCTTTTTACTTAGTCACATACTAGTAATTGCTAGACTTCTGAAAACATTCTACTGTGAAGTCAAGTATTCAGGATACATATGTCGTATTTCCAGATCTGCCAGAGTTAGTTCTGTGTCAATGAGTCCTTTTTTTTTTTTTGTCCCTACACTCTCTTCATAAAAACTTGTTTTAAAAGAACTTACAAAAATGAATGAGATGAGAGACTTAAATGTTACTTTTCATTAGATAATTATCATTACCTAATTCTGCCATCATTATATGCTGGTGTTCCCCCAACAATGGATTTGATAAAGAATGGTTTGTTCCCAGTATTTTCTTCATAACCTCCTACGATGCTGAAGCCAAGACTTCCAGATGTATTTCTTCGTAATACGATTTCTTTGCAGCTGTACAAATACCTGAAACAAACCAGTCTAATTAAATGTCTTGTGGTTAACTTCAGATTCA
Source organism: Buceros rhinoceros silvestris (assembly GCF_000710305.1). Classification (NCBI taxonomy): domain Eukaryota; kingdom Metazoa; phylum Chordata; class Aves; order Bucerotiformes; family Bucerotidae; genus Buceros; species Buceros rhinoceros. Next base: position 12,138 of record NW_010408729.1, on the reverse strand, counting down.
GACAAATCATTAATGATGAATCTGCCTTTTCATACACCGATAGGCTATTTTGAAGATGCAAAATTGCACTGAAGTCCCACTGTATTAGACAGCTACGCTTCCCTTCTGTTCTTGTAGTGCTGATTTCCACAACCAGTTGTCCTGGAAGTAAAATTAATGGGTAATCCTGGGGTTAAAATATTAAATATGTTGTTTTTTAAATAGGGTAATAATTTATGCAAATGATCTAGTTGCAATTGAAAGAAAAACACTTAACTGAGACTGGATTTAATACTTGTAAACCATCATTCCAGGAACTGTATTTCACCTACCTCATACAGTCCAGTGACTTGTTTTATCTTCTAGGTAAGAACCTGTGTGTGATTAACTGCGTCAGAGGTGGTCAGACATTTAATACTCTGGTGCATATCAAAGCTAAACAATTCCAAGGCCAATGAAATGAGCCATAATTTCAAAAATCAGAGAGGTAACACAACGAAGAGTTTCAGTGGAAGACAGGACCCTGAGTTTTTATCAAATAATACAGTAAGTCACAGCATGGAAGGTGAGAGATGCCTCCACATCAGTTAGTGCTTTGGAGTCCTGAGACTGCTGCCAAGAAGATAGCTTGTCCTCACTAATAATGATTAACACAAGATTTTTATGGTAAGAGAGCTGAAATCTGCTTCTCCACCTTTGTCTTTTGAATGTATTTTATGAAGCTGTAAGTTATGATGAGTCAAAGCTTAGATGAAACACGGAATGGGGGAAAATGTGTAGTAGGGTTATTAGACTCATACACTGTGCCTATTACTCTGAGTGCATTGATTTCAATACCTGCTTTTTTTTTTTTTTTAAGAGCCAGGAAAAAAAAATAGTGTCATTAGTTACGGAGCAAAAGAAATTTCTGTCCTTAGTACTTAACCCACTCATAATTATCGGTTTACCCAGAAATTATTGAAGAGCCTTAAAACCCTTTTTCTATTCCAAATCTGAAATTATAGGCTGGTTTACAGCAAGCAACTGTTACAAGCTCTATTCAGAGACTCTTAAGGTTTCTAAGAAACAGCTGACACTTATTCTGTAGAAGTATAAATAACTCTTATCTTAAAGACCAAAATGTCTAGCTTTTTAAAAATTTTATTTGTCAAATAATGCTTTTGCTGCATTTCACAGCAGGATTTTATAGTAATGCTAGATCAGTCCCCCGGGACCTACAAATATTCACCTGCTGCCAGGATGGTAGGTATATAATATTTGCACAGGAATTCACTGGCTGCTAATGTAAGAAACAGGTGACATTTGCTTCTTTCCTCAGCAGCCAGGCATTATTACTTTACCATCTGTGGACTTCTTCGATGTGTAAAATCACTTAAACCCTCGATGTTTGATGGTACTTATCAAGGTCATGACCAAGCAATGCCAGGATTCAGCCCCTAGTGCTGTTACCTAGTGTTGATTTTGGGGAGCAGGCGTCTCTGCTGCCTGGTGCTATCCTCACTGCTCGCATTGCTGAAATTGAAAGGTGATCAGCTAAATCCTAACACTGTAGGAAAGAAACAGCTGAGCAGGTAAAGACAGGAGAAGAAAACAGTGAGGACAAACAAGGCTTACGTGCATTCTGTACATACAGCCTGTAAGGTTATCAGTTACAGTCTCCATCAGTCCAGAAAGCTTAAATAGATATTTTCTGTCAAACTGTATGCTAAATTTAAGTAAACCAGCATACTAGCATTAGGATTGTTTTCTCTGCGAGAGTGGAGGAAAACATGTAGGAAGCAAGGAGCAGCAGAGAGCAGCTACTCTGTCCTGACTCCCAAGCCCCTGTGCTGACCTTTGCCTCACCAAAGGATGGGGTGCAACTTGCTGAGACAAGGCGTCAGTGGAGACCAGGAAGGCAGTAGGAGAGGTGCTGAAGTGAAGCTGAGTATGGAAGAGGGGGAGAAAAGAGTGTTTTCCCCAAAGTGTTTACATGTTTGTTATCTTTGGTTTCCAGTACCCAAACTGGTAATTAACTCTTTCAAGTTAAATTCAGTTTTGCTCACAGCTGTAACGGATGAGTGATTTCCCTGTCTTTCCTTTGACCCATGAGTTTTCTTGCTCTTATTCTTTCTATTTTCTCTCGTCCTGCTGGACGCATTGAGCTGTGTGGGTGCTTGGTGCAGGCTGCTTCGAACCCATCACACTGGCCATAGCCAGAGATTGACTCTTGACAGAATAGGAGTGGCTAGCTGGTGTTTAAACCTTTGAAGTGATGTTTGCTTATCTGCATCCTATGGGATAGAGGGTGTAAACGTGGCAGTGCACCATCCATTAGCAATTAACTGGTGCTGTCAGAAATGTGAAGAGGATGCTGGGAGGCATGGTGCACAAAGCTGAGCTGCAGGTAACACAAGTAGTGCTTGCTCCAAACAGTTTAGTTCCCAGCAGAGGTGTCTACTCTGCCTGAGCAACGAGCAGCCCAAAGGGAATTAGTTCATTTGGGTCTGTTTAGGGTCATATAGTAATAAAGACAAGCTAGAAAGCACCACAGAGAGAAAATGAAATACGTACTTGTGTCATCTGAAGATGCTTAGTGTGTTTGAGTAGATTACTTTTCTGCAGTAAAGAAAACCCCAGACTGTGTGTTTTGACCCAGTCAAACTGCCATAACCCACTAAACTGCAACCACTCCAAGAAATGTCTTCTGCCTTGGAAGAGAGTGGCTCTCAGTCATCTGCCTCTATCTGTAAATACTCCAAAAGCTGAGGACAAGGAGTAATTTATGTGTGAACTTGCCTCAGATTCAAGATTTGAAGATAAACAGCGTCTAGACGCAGGGTCCTATGGTAAGAAATACTGCAAATGAGCATCAGTCACTGATGCAGGAGGAATATAAAAGTGTCTTACATTAGTTAAATGTACAGTTCCCTGCTGCTTTTTGTGAAGGGTGAGTATTCTCTGGGAATGAAAACCAGCTGGACTTCAGGGGGACTGCAGCAGTAACAGGTATGAAAAGCATGACTCCCTCCCCTGTTACTGTAGACAAGTGACAGTGGAGTAGAGTAATATCTGAGAATTGCTCCCATCAAAGCCCTACAGCCATGATGGAGTTAATTTGGGGGAGTTTCTGTCCTAATTCCGTGTTTCATGTCCATTTCTACCCCTGGTTTGCAGAATGACTTTGGCCACCTCCCATCTCTCTCATCTTACTTGCCAGATGAAGAAAAGCACACTTGTGAAGTACAAGTGTTTGTAAATGTTTTGACAGGATGATATATAAAGTATCTTTAAGTGCTAGCTGGGGAAGGAAATGTGAGGAGAGCAAAGAAAGGAGAGCAAGAAAACAAGCAAGAGTAGAAGAAACATGATGGGGCTGGGGAAATGCTTTTCATCTGCTGCTCCACATTGTTTCCTTTTTTGCATGCTTCACAACAACATTTCACTCCGACAATAAAGGAGACCTGTCTTCCTCAACAACAAACAACTAAATTAGCTGCCCTGAAACAAGTCTTCGGGCGGGAGTGCTTAAGGTCCTGCATCACTGTTTCCTCCCAACGCCCAGCAGCCCCTCCGCTTACATGCAGGCCAAGTTTTGACAGGCGTCAGATGCACATGTGCATCTGTTTTATAACTGCCACATTTTGGATTGTACTACAGAAAGAACAGAGGAGTTGTTTGTGTATTATCAAGCCATATAAAAGTGACCAAAGCCAAATTTAAGATCTCACAAGGAAAGGGCTGAAATTTAAGTGAGATCCACAAAAAAATTATGCAAGATGGCTTTTCCAAAGCTTTGGGCTTCAGTGTGAGGAGTCAGATGACATGTCCAATTCTGCTGCTACTACTAACCTGATCCAGAAAAATTGTATAATTCCTGAACTCTCAATATTTGTCTCTATTCTCTGTGCCCACCTCTGTAACTCGTATGCAGTGCTTGGGAAAGGGTCGAGTTCTGTGCTAGTATGGAGAATTGGGCATTTGCAGTACACCAGCCTCAAAAGTGAGGAAGGTACTATTAATCATATAACTATTGTTGATGTTAGCCTGTTTTCTAATTCATCAGTCATGGACAAAGGTCTGTAGACATCCTTGAGTGTTTAGCTCAACTCAACACATTTTATGGGACCATCCTTCACAGGATTTTAATCAAAAACTCCATGTTTTTAGAACACAGAAGGGAAGACCTTCTTCTCCTCTCAGTTTCCTGAGCCTGAGCATCCCACTCTTTAAGTCGTGATGTCAGGCTGTCGCTGTGCTCCCTGCCTTGCTTGCTGTGAACAAATACTTGCACTTCATTCCCATGGTTTGTCTAGAGCCACATGTTCTCCTTTTTGACAGAATTTAAAGAAATCACCATCCAGTGGCTTTTTAAAAAAAATTGTGCCTGTTCCTGGCTTACCAGTTTTACTGCCTTTCCTATTTGTTCAGTTTTTCTTGTGTAGGTGTGCCCCATCCAGCCTGAGTACTTTGCATGACCCTGCATAATTGTGATTTTGAATTTCTGTTTTTCCCTCAGCTGTACCAAACATTCTTAGACTAACATATCTTAGAGTGGTCTCTCTGGTAGATGGTTTTAATTAAAGAAAGGGCATGATGGTGAAGATTCACTATAGTTGCACATCAGACACCTTTGCCACGATTGACCTGTCAGATGTCTATTTGTACAGTGAATTTTCTCTAACAGTCTGGAAAACATTGTGAGACTAGTGGCAATACCTTGAGATCCCTGCCAAAAGCAAACTGAAAGCCAGGTAGGTAAAAGTTAAGTGCTCAGCCTGGAGTTGAAATGAGTTAATGGGATCTGCATTCTAGTGAAAGAACTGAGTGCAGGACTTCCAGGTGTCTAGCGCGCGCCCTGTACAAGAGTAAGAGGGTAAGCGCAATCGTGCTGGGGAAGACTGAAGGGTCTGATAATACCTAATGAGTACACTCAAACCTGATCCTTGCACATCCCTACTCAGCTCAACCAACCAACCAGCTACTAATAAGGGTGCACCTTTGTTGCAGTCATATCTAATTGGTGTCAGTCTCAGTCTGATGCACCAGCTCAACATACCAATTCTCCACTTTTCTGGAAGGAGGAGAAGGGCTGCACTGTGCTCTGTGCATGCTGTTGCAGCTGGGGATAGAGTTACAATGAACTCCTGTCTTCAGCCTTGCTGACATTGGAGCTGACTTTCCTTCAGACCAAAGGGGTGGGAACGTCTTCACACACACAGAGCCTTTGGGGGGGTGGGGGGGGGAGAGTGAACTTAGAGACTGCTTTTAAAATGGGAGAATCACCTTTTCTTCCCAAACTGCAAAGTGGAACTGACTGACGTGAACCCTGCGTGTAAGCCTGCAGTACTGTGGGGCTCGATCCTTGACCTCTGTCACCTTGCTGAGGACATGGGGACTTCAGGCAGCTGTGAGAAGGAGATGATGACCAGGCAGTTCAAGTTTCCTTTGTAGTTCAACAAAGGTGAGGTTAGGGCAAGCATGGGCAGGGTGCATTTGATTCAGTTCATCTAGCAATGGGTGGTGACTGAAAGCAAGAATCAGCATTGCAGATTGCAGCATCTTTAAGGTCTCTAGTCTGCTTGCTGTCTCTCTGCTGGGAGCATTACCCATGCTCCAGTGCCTTCATCATGCTGCTGGTCAAGCTCAGGGGTACAGAAGAGGAGAGAAGGAATGAGGACCTCTCTGGTCTTGCCTGTCTGCAGTGAGACTGGATGCGAAATTTACCATTGCTTGGGGTAGCAGATTATGGGCCATCCATGTACTGGTTTTTTACTGCTTTTGTTTCACAGGAGTAATGCAAAGTTCTCTCCACTGAAGGAAGAAGCTTTCATCTTTTGGAGACAGACACACAGCCTGCCTTCTGCTCTCACGGTGCTTCAGCACATGTTACACAGTCAGTAGTCTCAGACCAAGCCCCAAAATGCATCTGGCCCTCACAGCAGACCTTGTTGCAAGATGAATGACCTCAGGATGATGTAAGCCAAGAGGAGGGAGAACAGCTAACCTGCTATGTTAGACAGAAATGGAGTCTTGAAACTGTGCCTAGAGAAAAAGCCCACCTGCTCTGCAGACCATCTTTTCATGCCCTCCTATAAAAGAGACACTGTTAGGAGTATGGGCAAGAGTAACTTGTAAGCTAAATTCTTCATTCCTTAAAACTGAACACCAGTTCCAGCTGTGTGATGCTAGCTCCCCATATTCACAGATTGACAACATGTCCCCATTTAATGCTTCACAAAATATCGTGTAGCTGCAGGTATACACCCTGCACACCAAGTGTGTTTGAAAGAATGACATGTGATGTGGTTTTTTATTATCCTTACTGAAATGACAACACAGCTGCTTCCTGTGTATGACAAACGTACTTCTTTCAGTCGGGGGTGGGTTTAAAAGAGGTGATTCAGAAATACTGGCCAACTGCACGCTCTTTGCAACATCTGGGCAAAGTCAAACAATTCAGCTGGATTTGGCTAAGGAGAAGGGCTGTGCAGTTTGAGAGCTGCAGGAAGGGCAGCTCTGCCTTCTGCAGGGTGGTCAAGCCTCAACCCCAGTGCAGCAAGCTCCTCTCTCCCTCTGAGCCCTTCCTTTCCCTCTCTAAGTGCCAGACGTGTTTTCAAGACTGGATCAATTCAGGATCCTTTCCTCCCTTGCAAGGGGATCTGCATGCCTATTTTTCCATGTGTACATACCCGTTTACAACAGGGAGGTATTTAGAGTCAAGTCTGTGACAGAGCCTGGATTTAATTAAGATGTCAGTGCAATGAATCAAGCCAAAAGAAAGAATTGCCAGAAAATACAAAACTTTCCTCCCACTCCCCTCCAGCAAGAGGATGCAATCTGTGGACTTACCGTGGCAGGCCCAGCCACATAACCCAGGAAGGTGACCACTCACTGCTTTCAGAGGTCACCTGCATGGCCTCACAGGGTGGCAGGCAGCCCCACTCCTCCTGGGCTTCGCATGCTCTCATCTCCAGGGCTTTGAGCACCACTGATGAGTTGGTGTTTTTCAGCAGGGCGACAGCCTCGCTTCGGCTGACCCCCGTCAGGTCAATCCCATTCACGTTCAGGAGGATGTCACCTGAGACCAATAAAATGGATGATAAAAGATTCTGCAAGTGTTTCCAGGATCCCCTCCCCACCACCATATGCAAGTCAAAGCCGTGGGCAAGAACTTGCTGCCTGATGAGCTGTTTGATAATCCTATTGTTTAACATGGATGTGAAGTGTATGCTGGCAAACATGCCACAGGCATGAGGAAAGAGGCTAGATCCTCATACACAGGAGCATCACTGGGCTGGACAGAGGCTTTGGTCCTGGTTTCTTGGCATATCACGGCCTGCATCCAGAACAGAACAGCACAGTGGGGGTCCTGCTGTATCAATAAGATTTGGTATGGGCACCTGAAGCTAGCTCAGGTCTCCAAAGCCCACTTCCAGCTGACAACTTTTGTAGTCAGCCTGAGCTTTGAAACCTGAAAGCCTGAAGGTGATTTTCTCTCAGTGCTCCCTAAGCTGAGGACTGCTGCTTCTGTTGGCTCTTCGTGAAGTTTGCTGTGTGGAGTAACGTATTATCATTTTAAAGTTAATGCCTGTTTGAATGGCCTCAAGCCAAAACATCTTCCTGTATATCTTATTTATAAGGTAGGCACAGAAGCTTCAGAGAAAAATGCAAAGATGACCTCAGTTACTACAGAGAGAACGATAAAGACATCATTAATGTCATGCAAGCAGCCATGGTGCCAAGTGCTCTTCTACCCTCCACAGCTCACTCCAACACCAGGGCTTCCCTGGGTGCCTTCCTCGCTTGTCCTGCATGCTCCTCCAGGTAGCGACTGTACTCATCAACAGTCCAGGCATCACAACATGAACATTAACCTCATCCTGTGGTCTGTCCTGATGAGATAGACAACAGCCTAATGGCTGCTGTAAACCATGGGAATTTATGGTGCTGTTATAACATCATGTATTCATTTGGTTCTAATTTTATCAAATTAACTAGGCTGAATTTTCCATGCTGTCTCATGATGAATATTTTTTTGAAAAAGAATCCCACTGAGAGGCATTCATTTCCCAGCAGGAGGAAAGGGGAAACCTGCTGGTTTGCTCCTGTTGTCATGTTCTTTACAGGTTTTGATGAGCAGCCATAGCTCCTGCAAAGGGAAGGTTCCCAAGGGTGCTGGTGCCGGGTGCTGCAACCCAGGCTTGTGGGTCTTGACTGGGCTGCATCTATTCTGCCCTACTTTTGGGTGCCTACACTTCCCTCACACTCAGGGTTTTCCTCCAGTGTCTGGGCAGCGACTGGGCTGAAGCTGAGCATAGGGGATGAAGGGCAGGGGTAGTGGGGAGCTGTGTCATTGCTGGATGCAGGGTACAAAGGTACTTGGGATGGCTGAAGATATCAGGGTGTGAATCTCTTTCACTATCCATCTGTTTTTCGAAGAAAGCTTTTGAATTAAAGCAGGCTTTCAAAATCCCCTCTTTTTACCTGTTTTTATCCTGCTATCTCTGCTGATAACTCCTCCAGGTTCAACGCTTATCACATGGATAGGCAAGTCCCATTCCCGGTGAGATGCTCCGCCTGCTACAGTCATTCCCAGCGATTCTGTGTGATTTTTCCGGACAGCCACCACCTTCTCATGACAGGTGACAGTGTGAAGGGTACTCTGTGATGGAGAAAACAGCCACAGCAAACACAGTGGGCATGGGGACCTCCCTGACAGCTCAGGCATTTTCTACTGAAATGAATGTTTGTTGAGGGAAAACCAAAGCACTTCACAGCCGCCTGCCACGCCTGGCCAGATGGCAGGCATGACTCTCTCCAGGGCTTAGGCTCTGCGGAATCAGAGCTACCGCCAAGATAATCTGTACTTTAACAGTTCAAGTCAGGCACTGCTCCCATCAAAATCAGAAGCGTTTTAGTGTTGAGACTAGCAGAAGCAGGTCTTTGACTATCAGGTCATGGTTCTTGTTTTGCTGCTTGCAGTCTGAACGTTATCTGTATAGTTAATGAGAAATGGTCCACCTGGGTTAAAGGAATAAAACTCTTGGGGACAAATTAGAAGAAAGGCACTTCATTTGCTCTTCAGCTTTCTGTGTTTCTATATAAGTTACTGGTGGGAATACACTCAAAGAACATGTGTTTCTGTCCAGGAAAGGAGGACATTTAGGGAGTGAAGGGCCAGCACTTCCCGGAGTACTCTTCCTAGTGCTTGTGCTTAAAAGGTCACTTCGGGACCGCCACCTCTGCTCTCTGAGGGCAGTTACCCCCTTATTCCTCCCCAGGTAGAAAAAGTTACATACACACTGCTGGCCATGCAATAACTGGTGTACGAGTGAGGGTGAAACAAACCTGCAGGCATCCTTGGGATGGAGAGGCAACACAAGCTCCAACAAAACCTATGGGCTGAACATCACATTTAAAATGCATCCAGCTCTTACAGAAGAGTTTGAGAGACAAGGATGCTTCTCCAGAAAATCTGGATTTAATTGTTAGTTGTTCTGATTTCCTTATTTCATAAGCTGTGCTCCTGGCATCAAATCCTGATGATCCCAGCCCTTCTTGCAGAAACAGCACTATCCATTCCAGGCTTATATGTAGATAAAATAGCATGCTGCTAAATACATTTCAAATGTATATTAAAAAAAACCCCAACTGTCTTATTCACAAGGGTGACTTCACATTTATGAAATGTAAAAATAATCTATAAAACTCATTTAAAGCCACATTAATCTTTTCTTAGAAATCTAAGATCCCACAAAGACACTCCATCTCGATTCCTGGGCCAGCAGCACAGAAGTGGAGCAGATGAGTCTAAGGCTGCTCCTGCAGTGACAACAATGGACAGAGGAAAACAGCGGCAAGAAATTTTTATGAGACTAGGGCAGGATTTGTTTTGTGGAGATTTTTTTGAAGGTATGTTTGGTGGAACTAACTCCACATCGGGATTTCTGTGATGCAACATCCACAACAAACCCCAGAACTTTAGCAGCTTAGCAAAGGATGTCTAGATGCTTGAGCATCTTCTCTTAACCACCAGGACAAAAAAACAAACTGATATAGGTGTTTGGACATATCACATCTGATCCATGCAGAACGCAGGCACTATTTTCAGAGTAATTTGGCTTAAGGCTTGCAAATGAAGCTAAAAATTTCTGAAAGTTTTACATTCCGTTTTAAAAAAAGTAGATGTTCTATGTTCTCCAGATAATTTTAACCTTTCACCTTTGCCTTTAAGGTGTAAATATTTTCAATATAGTAGTGGTCTATCTTTGTGCAAACTAAGCTTAATATTGCATCTGTGTTTGTGCAAAAACACTGTCCTTTTTCCATCAGGAAAAGGCCACTTCCTGAATCACGTGGGACACTAGCAGTTTTCACAAAAATGCAGTCTGAAATTTTGTGGAAAAACACAAAATTGGAATTAGACTTGCAGAACTGATTGCTCAGAACAACCCTGTTACTTACACGGTGTCCACCATGTCTCAGACATCAAAAGCATTGGCTGATAAACCAGCTAAAGCACTATTTTTGAGGAATCAGCACAGAAAGAAGCAGATTTCAAAGCAGTGCTTGGTAAGAAGTTGTCCCGTTACATTTCATTGAAGGATCTTAAAAGTCCTGGTACTTGTATTCTCAACAATGAATGACCAGTTTGCCTTTGAAGCTACTCTTCCACATGTCATTTTTTACATGGTTGCAAATAGAAAGGAATTGAGGCGACTCGGCTGAGACAAAGGCAGTGATGAAAGGAGAGTAAAGCCTTTCTTAGTAAACACACGTAGAGCTTTCTTGGAGGTACAACTGGTAATGAGTAAACCAGTTAAAAGGCAGTGTTTATCAGTGACTGTATTTCAATGCATTCTCTTCTAAACAATTGTCCTTCTCTGTCATTTTGAAGTGACCTCGGAGGTCAAGAGAAGAAAAACATAACAGTTCATCTCCTCCTCTTTTTAATTTTTTTATTTTCTGTGTATTTACTGGAAAATAAATATTTACAGCAGATTATCACAACTTCAAAGCCATGACACGTGTCTTGCAGGCAAAAGACATAGCTGGAAAATACACTTCACCTGAAGGCTAACCTGCTTGTATCGTCAGAAAGCATCGCCTGCTCCAGCAACAGGGTGACGGATTTCTTTTAAGTACTAGAAAATTTATTAGAACGGAATAATAAAACAATTCCAATTAAAAACAAGTGTTATTTAATTAATGGCAAAGCTCCCACTGACTTCAAAGAAAGAGGATCTGGCCTGTTTATGCGTTACAGCCCAGCTTAACAACCTCAGCTGCACAAAAAAGTGTTTCTGACATCTTCTCTTTTCTGAATCCAGGCAGCAGCCAGAACAGTTTGGGCTGTGCCTCCCCTATTTCCACACACAAGAAAACAGCTCTGTGAGAGCCTGTGCAGGGCCAGTCTCCATGCTCCCAGCATCACTGCCACCAGAGAAGGACGTAGTTACTAGAGACCATCCTCCTCTTTCTCCAGCATCTTGTTGGCTGCGTGGCTTCTTGCCATTGGCACTGGCCTGAAAGACAGCTGCCTCCTCATGCTTTCCAGATGGAAGCAGGCTGTCATGAAGGTAATGACTTGGCCAAAAGCGGTTCCTAAGTTGTCATATGAGAAAGATGGATGCTAGAAGCTAGAGTTTATTTTTGGTCCTGAACACAGCAAAAGCTTGAGAGCAGATTTCAGCACACGTTTACATATATACTCTGCAGTGAGAGCTGCTTTCCTCAAAAAGAACGTTCCCGACCTGCTAATATAATCTCCTACAGTAAGCTAAGGGGACAAAAATCACCATAAAAGTAGTCAGAATTCAAGTCAGTTACCAATCTGTCTATCAATCACACTAATAAAGCAATCCCACTGACGGCAGCAGGTAGCAGACTCATCAAACCACACATGTGTAGGAAACTCTCTTGACAGTAATGTCCAGCCGATAAGCACTGCTTTGTTTTTGAGCAGGAGCGTGAGTTGATTTAGGACACTGTACAAGCTCTAGGTGTGCAAGCATTACTACTGCACTAACATCTATTTAATAACAAATAACATTTCAAGTCTGTGAAACCCTAGATTTCAAAGATCTTGAACAAGTTACAAATGATGTTCAGTTAAACCTTCAGGAAAAAAACCCATGAGATATTCAAAATGACACACTGGACAAAAGCCCACAGCAG
>NW_010408728.1:41270-48933 GCF_000710305.1 Buceros rhinoceros silvestris | reverse complement strand
TTATAATTATTATTATTTAGAATTAGCTTATCAGTTTAGTATTGTCTGCAAATTTGTTGTGATTGCTCCCCATTGCATCATCCAGGTCACCAGTACAGGACATTAAACAGTACTGGCTCCACTATCCATTCCCAAGAGATGCCTCTAGTTACCTCTAGTAGCCAGCTGGACTTTGTACCACTGATGACTCCTCGAGCCAATGGCCAAGCCAACTTCATACTCACCTGGTAGTCCACATATCCAGTCATATATTTCGCCAATTTGACTGTAAGGGTATTATAGTCAAAAACTTTGCAAAACTTTACAGCACCCACAGCTCCCCTTCTGTCCACCAAACCAGTCATCTCGTTGTAGAAAGTTATCAATTTGACCTGGGAAATACATTCTGGCTGTTCGCAATCATCTTCTTGTCCTTCACATGCTTGGACATGGCTTCCAGGAGGATTTGCTCCATCACCTTCCCAGGGACTAAGGTTAGGCAGACTGGTCTGTCATTCCCTGGATCTTTCTTCTTGCCCTCCTTGAAGATAGGTGTGACTTTTACCCATCTGCAGTCATCAGGAACATCTCCAGTTCACTATAAGCTTTCAAAGATGATAGAGGGCGGTCTCACAGTGACATTGGCCAGCTCTTCCAGCAGCCTTTGATGGATCCCATCTGGTTTGGTGGACTTGTGCACGTCCAGTTGGTGTCAGTGCTCCCTAACTGCTGTGCTGGGTACTGCTTCACTCCCGCAGGCTTGGGGAACTGGGAAGCCTAAGGGCAGACCATACCAGTAAAAACCATGGCAAAAAACAAAAAAACCAACCAAGGGCACACCAAGCGTGCTGGGTACTGCTTCACTCCCGCAGGCTTGGGGAAATGGGAAGCCTAAGGGCAGACCATACCAGTAAAAACCATGGCAAAAAAAAAAAAACCCAACATGGGCTACCTCAGCCTTTTCCATGTCCTTTGTCACTGTGTCCCCTGCTCCATGGAGCAGTGCACCCTTACTTTCCTCAGCCTTCCTTTTGCTGTCAGTGTACCTACAGAAGCCTTTCCTGTTAACCATCACCGCCCTCTCTGGTTTCTGCCCCAGCTGAGCTTTGGCTTTCCTAACTCTGGCCCTGCACGCTCAGGCAATGTCTGTATTACTCCTGGGCAGCCCATCTGTGCTTCCATTTTCTGTGCACTTCCTTTTTGTGCCAGAGCTCATCTGGGTGTCCCCCGTACATCCATGCTGGCCTTCTGCCACACTTGCTTGATTTTCTGCACATTGGAAGAGACTTCTTTTTCTTAGAGGAGGTTCTCCTCGAAGACCAACCAGCTGCCCTGGGTCCCATGCCCTCTAGAGCAGTCTCCTGTGGTGGTAAATCACCACACGTTGTGAATAGTCGGGGCGGATAACGCAACAACAGCTTGTGTGCACACAAAGCCTTTATTGAAATACAACTGCAGCAAACTGCTGCGGCACCTACTTACTGCAAATTGCAACTGCAACTGTGATTCTGAACCACGTTCTCTCTTATCACAATGCTTTATAATCTTCTAGTAGTTGTTTATTATATGTGCCCTACTTGGATTGGTTTCAAGTGTACTCTCCTCCAATCAAGCCTCTCTGTCTCCTCCTAAACGACACACCTCCTGCTGCTGATGGACAGCAGGCTAATTCGGCTTCTTCCCTGCCGGGGTCACTCCCACAGTCTCCCATTGGATCCTGCCAAGAATATTCTGGAGTAAGCCAAAGTCTGCTTTCCTGAAGTGCAGGGCTGTGATTCTACTACTTGCCTTGCTCATTTCTCTCAAGATTTTCAACCCTTGCATTTGTTGCAGCCAAGACTCCACCTTCACATCTTTGACCAGTTCTTTCTTCTTTGCAGCAGATCCAGCTAGACATCTCTCTAGGGATCTTTCTTCAGGAATTCTGTATAATACAGAAGGACTTCCATCCTCCTGCATTCTTCTGGTGGTGATTTTGGCAGACAGCTGGTCCAGGTAGCCCAGTATTTTTTAAAAATCGTAGAATGTTTGGGGCTGGAAGGAATCTTTAAATATCGTCTAGTTCAGCCCTCCTGCTGTGTAGTGAGCAAGGGCATCTTCAACTAGATCAGAGCCCAGTCCAACTTGACCTTGAATGTTACCAGGGATGGGGCTTCTACCACCTCTCTGGGCAACCTGGGCCAGTGTTTCACCACCTTCATTGTAAAAAATTTCTTACTTCTATCTAGTCTGAATCTCCGCCTTTTAGTTTAAAACCATCACCCTTGGCCTGTCGCAGCAGGCCCTGCTGAAAAGATTGTCCCCATCTTTCTTACAGTACTTCTGTACTCCTTTAAGCACTGAAAGGCCGCGTGAAGGTCTCCCTGGAGCCTTCCCTTCTCCAAGCTGAACAACCCCAAAGGGCAGGCAGTGGAGGATACTTCAGAAAAAAATGCAAGAAGTAGGTGAAAAGATGAAGGGCCTATGCTGTGCTGGGAAAGGAGGACCCTTGAACTAGAACTAGTGGGCAGACAGGCAAAGGTGCAGAGCCCTGGAAAACTGAGCTTGTTGTTCCCACTGCCCCAGGGAGAGAGCACGGAAATGGCTGAAGAGATGTTCTCTGCAGGCAGGACCTGTTGCGCTCAAGCCTCTGCTACTACTCTGCCGAGCAGCTGAGTCTGACTTTTTAGAGCCCCAGCATATACAGTGGGGCCCCGGGCTTTGTGCTGACCCGATACGATGCTGCGCCAGTTACTGTACCTATGTACAGAGGTGGCCCTGCACCTAAACTACCTGCTACCAGCAACTGCTATAGAAAAAGCATTTGTTCTTATTGTTATTAAGTGTTCTCTGTGTGTGTTTAGGTCAGAAATGCTGAATTAACTGGAAAAAGTAATTTTTTAGATTCTGTTAGCTCGATGGGAAAACATCCATGGCAACTGAGGTGGATTCTGTTCTGCTTCATGTGTTGTCGAGAGCCCCATCAGTTAATCTCCAGTTACAGGGGCTGTTTTACTGGAATTTTTATTAAGAATCTGAAAACACAGCTGGATTTTCAGAACACCGGTTGAGTTTGTAAGTCTGACAGTTGTAGTTTTTGCCTTATAAAAACAGCAAATTTAGAAAGCGGTGAAAAAGCATTAACACAGAAACCCCCAGTATCCCCTTTGCATAATGGCAGTGCAACAGCCAGAGAGGGCTGGCGTCTTTTTTCCCCTCTCACTTTTGAAAGATTAATGGGCCAAACCTTTAGGTGACTCATGCTCTGAAAGCAAGGAACAGCTCACACATTTAAATCTTGCAGCAGAAGTTCAGGACAATATGGTGTCATATATTTTATTGTCTGCTAGAGCTAACAACCTGCACAAAAATGTATCTATTGATACACAGAGAAGCGTGTCTGAACCAGACGATGAGACAGCTGAGTTGATTTAAACAACCCAGCACTACTGAAAGAAGGATCTCTCATCCACACACCTCCCCCACCCCTTTCCAAACCTTCTGCATGTTCCCAGTTCTCGTTTTCCCCCACTTCTCTTCCGTGGCTCTGCTTTTCAAAAGGCTGTCAAGGAGCCAGTCCAGCTCACTAACCCAGAAGAAAACTGACCAAGCACAACGTAACTTGATCTTTTCTCTTTAGTTCATGAACAAGACCAGACTTCTGCAAACCCACCAATGGCCACCAGAACTGATGCAAAGGAGAACTGACAGCTGCAGCCAGGATTGAAAGGTGGCTGAGAAACAAGTTCTCATCCAGATGGTAGTGGTGAGCTACAGCTGAAATCTCCTGAAATCTCCCTGTGTGCCCCTTTAGTTCATGGTTTGTCATGAAGGATGAAAGAGTTTGACCCATGGTGTAGGGATGTCCGTGCTGCTCTAACAACTCTGCTGCTGTGATGACAGTGGCAACAAAGCACAATTGGCATCAGTAAAGCCTAAATTCGGTCTGTGGTTTCACGGTAAGCAGCAGTGCTGCTCAGACAGGCCCATCCCACCCCCTCCATCTAATTTCTTCTGCTTCCACCTGCTCTCCTGTTCTCTGCCAGGGAGTGATTTGTGTAGCTGTGTAATGGATCACGCAGGTCAAGCGATCGGGCAGAAGAAAACAAACAACACTTCTCCATTTTGCCTGGTTGTATTAGATCAGTTCCCTTGTTTGTTCAGGATGAAGCTACACAAACAGTTCTGCTGGCGTGGTGTCGGGAGTGGCACGTGAATAACTGGTGGGAAGAGAGGGAGGTGGGAGGAAACAAGCCAGAATTACTTAAGACAGTGTCGTCACCAAATAAATCCTCATGGACCCACAGCTCATGTGAACAGAGCCTTTAGTCTAGTTTAAAGTGACCTTTCTTCCAGAATAGCTTGTTCTGCATGTGGAGGAGCTCTCACTGAACCAGCAAGTACGTGAAGTGTGTGAAGCATATTTACAAAAGGACTTTAGACTCCCAGTATATGGGAGAAATGTGGGGTGTCTGCAGCCCCACACTGGCTTCGTGACAAAGTCCAGTAACAATGCAACCTCCATCATCAACAGACATTCAGCTGCTGGTGTGGCAGATACACCTTTATCAGTAGCAATTGAAAATGTCCTAAATGCTAAGGGCTGGTGTCCACCCTTTTGGCCATCATGAATGGTGAAATACCAAACAGTGAACAGAAGCATTTGTAGCTCCCTCCCTAGAATTTTCTCCACATCTTCCAAAAAACCACTACAAGGATGATCCCCACCAAGATGCAGCCGGTCAGGACCGCCCCGGGAAGACCCATGCTTCCATCACCTTTTGGCGCCTCTTGGGCAGGGTTCTAGCGCTCTCCTTAACACCAAGGAATCCCCTTAGATCCACAACCCTGTTACCCAGCCAGTCCGTGGGGAGGTTCATACAGACCCACGCCTTGTGCCATGCCATCTGTTCTATGTAACCGCCATTCACCAAAGGAGCAGCTTATGCAGAGAATATATGGATAATTGAGTAAAATTTTGCAAAATGTGGCTTTTGCCTTTTTGTATGTAAGTTTTGCCTTTTTTCCCATGCCCCACCCTAGGTTTTCTATATAATTTACCATGACGATACACTTTATTTTTCCATTGGAATAGCCATGCACAATGCTTAGCCCGAAGTATTTTCCACTGAAACACACACAGCCATGATGACTGTGTTGGCATCATCTTCAGAAGCTACTCACAGTGCTAAAATATCAGGGCAATGATTAGCTGCCACGAAAGCTGATGATTTAGAAATGCCTTGGAGAAATAGTTATTCCTTCTAATTCAGGCTTTCTTCAGCTGCAGGGTGCAGGAATTGTTTGCTGGGGAAAATGGTTTGAAACCTAAGGTTAATCTATATTTAAATAAATGGGTTATTCTCTCCGCTAAGATTTCAGTTTAATTTTTGAGTACTTGTCCTGGAAGAACTCTGAAGTAACTGTGAAACCTCCTAACAGATTTGCCAGCAGTGCTAAGCAGGCAACACCAGCAGCTGCTTGGGCAGCTCCTGTGTCCTGTCACCCCATGACTTTGCTGTTGCTCTTTCTGCTCCCCAGAGAGAGCTATCTGTCTATCTGTCTCTGTGGTGACTGGCTGCTTTCTGTTCCTGAACCATTCCTCTGGCCACATCAGTTCATGTAAACTTGTTAACTCTCTACAGAGAGGAAACCTCTCAGGTATTACTGGCTTTTCTTCCTGCTTAGAGTATGGGTTCACGCTGTTCCAACCCAATGCAGCTGCCATTCCACTGTCACTCTCTCTCCTGGCTCACCCATGTGTTCCCTCCCCTCCATTACACGTGATCGCAAATGCGTCAGTTAAGCCCATTAATTTAAACTGCATGGAACAGTGCTCTCCCCTGTAAGATGCTGCAAAGCCTGTCTGAGGCAGTGTTGTTGCTAAAGCAAGGGGGCTGTCAGGGGGGATTCCTGTCTTCAACGCCTTTCTCCTGTTATGCACTTGTCCCCTATGTGGGGACAAGTTAGAACCTGTCACTAGCTGAGAGACCCTAAATGCGTGTTTATGTACATTGCATGTGCATCCCCTATGTGGGGACAAGTTCCCATGCATGAAGGTTTATCAGTGGGGTTCAGAGCTGAGGACTGAAATGGAGCCTAATACTGAAAATAAACTAAAGAGGGAGAGATCAAGAAAGGGAAGGGAAAGGGAGAACTCTTCCAAGAGGGAGGCTGAGAAAAAGTGAGAGGAGAGTCCCCAGAAAGCAGTCCTCTCCAGGGCTACCCTGTGGTGCTTTTCCCATAGTAACATATTATGTTTATTGGGACCCACCCAAATGCTATTGGTTGTAACCGCTCATGTTGCAGGTGCTGCACACTGGATGGTAACGTAAACTGAAAGCTACAGCAGAAGGGTAGGAAAAGCAGGAAGAGGGGGTGATTCTCACGCTGGTGGCAATCGCTTCCCATGAGAACCTGCTGAGGACACTATCAGGGTTTTGCAGGTGCAAGGTCGTGAGAACAACAGCATGGGAACAGCAGCAGGAGAAATACAAGGGAAAGGTACTGCTCCAGAGGCGCTGGGAAACACTGCCAAGGCAGCTGGGGTGCGAGGACACAAAGCTGGGGGTGGAAAGCAGATACGGAGTTACGATGGAAGGCCCTTGGCAGTGCAGGAGACTGAGGTATCTCAGGCGCTGGTACAACAGCCCCAGGACTCACTGCTGGTACCTGCTGGATCCTTTTTATCAGTCATGCAGCCACACACTGAGCTGCTGGAAGGCACAACAAAGGAAACTTTTCTGGGCCAAAACATCATTTTCGCTAGATGAAAGGCAATCATGAAACTTCTGTTTTAGAGACCTCTTTCCTCTGTCCAACCCCTCTGAGCCAACATTACCCACTGTTTAGATATGCAGTCAACCAGATCAAGGATCCGACCAGATTGAAAACTCATCAAGTCAGAAAGGCTAGAGTAGTTTAAAGAACTACCTACCCAGCATCAGAAAGACAAGAGCAGAGAGGTGCAGTGGTCCATTTCTCCGAGCAGCAGCAAGGGATGAGTTTTTCTTACACCCACTGTGAGCACACACTTCTAGCCACACTTTCCTGTCCTCTTCCCTGTGTGGGCACAAGCTCCACAGTGACCTAGTTCAGGGCATGCATCTAGTCCATGCTGATCTAAATATTTTTTAAAAATATCAGGTTGAACCATAGTCCAACGTGGCTTTGCACCACTCAGAAGGTTTGGAGATGACAAACTTGGTCTCTATCTGCATTGGGTACTACCAGACTAGCACTGTTGCGATTGCATTGTATTGTTCCTTGCTGCCAGCCCTTATGAGTGGAGCAGCATTACCAAGAGGGACTCTCCCTTGGTAAGTCATTTGCAATCTATTCACTAATAATTCAGCTGTTCGAATGGAAAATGGGAACATTCCACATGGAAATGACAAAGAGAGGGGAGGGAACTGAAAATATACAGGGGTGTAGGATTACAACTCCAAAAGTTCTTCACATATTTCTAAAAGGTTCTGGAAATGGCTTTTTAATGGGGGTAAATTCAAGATACCACACTTTGGCAGAAAAGCTCAATTGCACAGGCATGGGACAGGGAACACACGAGTAAGGACCAGGCTTCAGAAAGGAGGCTGAGGGGATCATAACAGATAAAAAATGGAATAAATGTCAGCTACTGCAGCTGAGTTCTCCTCTGTTTCTTTAGTTCCAGGCACTGCACTTCAAGAACAATATGACTCGGCTG
>NW_010408728.1:23736-41164 GCF_000710305.1 Buceros rhinoceros silvestris | reverse complement strand
GGAATGAATAGAGGGTTGACATCATGGCCTGCAATGGAAAAATGGAACAAACTGGAACTTCTTGCCCTAAACAACATGAAACTGAGAGGAGATATGATAAGAAACATGAAAGAAATTAAAGGCCATTAAAAAGAAGAAAAAAATTATTTTCTATAGGACAAGAAGCAATAGGCTTTAATTTGAGTAAAGGTTTATGTGTAGGAAACTCTAGGAACAGATACTGAATAGGAATGGATTATTGTGGAGGATGGTGTATGGAGACTTTAAGGTAAGAGAAATGTCAGTCAGGAATATTTCAGACGTAACCCATCCTATACAAGGGCAATGAGGCCAATGGTATCTGTCAAGCTCCCTTCTCTACAGGCATGTTCCAGGTACAGGGCAGACAAGAAGGAAGCACAGAATTAACAGGGATTAGTAGAGTATGAAATAGTCTAACAGACTGCACCGCAGCAGCGGCGGGGGAATGTCTCATTGGCCTGTTTCCTTTACCTTTAGTGCCAAGGTAAGATGAGAGCTCAGGGTAGCCACATATTTCTGATAATCCCTGAGAACCTTCAGAGTCACTGTTTCCACAGCGAGTTCGCTGGCTTGGTGCAGGGAAGTGGTTTATGAAGTTGGCTGGTAGGAAGAAACGGACCCTGAAAACTGTGGAGCCTTCAGATCCATCCTGTGTACCCTGGCCTGTGTTTGGCTGTTTGCTGTGGCTCTGCTGGGGATGAAAACAGCGTTGTGTAATACTGTGAAACGATGATAGGAACAGCCTTCCTGGGTTTTAATTTGGCCGCACACTGAAAGCCTGCTTCTCAGTTGTGTAGCCGAGTGCACAGACAGCGTGGGTGCAGACGTGCTGACTGCTCCTGACCAGGGTTCCATGGATACCTCAGGTGGCAGGTGGTCCTCCACCTCTGCTGCGTGCTGAGCCTCAGACACTTCGCAGCTACTCTTGTCCCACCTGATACCATCGTTTGCCACTGGCTGCACTGCGCCCACACCGCTGGCTATGGATTGACTCTTAACACCTTAACTGCCTCTAAAACAGGTGTTAAATGGGTGGAAAGGGCACTCCCGAGGGTACCAGAAATAGATACACTGTCTGTTGTTCAAGCGTGTTTGGTGGAGATTGCCAGGGACAGATCCAACTCTGAGCAAGCGAATCCCTTAGCCCGCTTCCTTCAGTATTGTTATCAAAAGACAACCACAGAAAACCCTTTTGAGAAAATAAATGGTGCTTCTTGTAATAAAGTAAAGATGTCTGTATACCTGTAACCTTGTCAGATACTTACCTGAGATACAGACAGCAGGAGCACTGTCTCTAGTTCCTCACTAGCTACGGACAACTCACTTTTTTCACTTCCATGTATAAAACTGAAGGAAGTAGTAACACTGATTTCCTTACTAATAGTCTTTGGACCCTATGGAGGGAAAGTGCTCTTATAAAACCTGCTTTATAATTTCAGGAAGAAAAAAAAATTCAGTTTTTTAAGGACTCGGAGAGCTTTTGAGATGACTTGCTCAGAAAACTGCCCATTTAAGACTGCATGAAAAGCTTATTACTCAGCCTTCATTCACATACGGCATCTGTGGCATGGGACTGAATTTGCTGCCTTCCACTTACCTTTCTCTCGGTACTAAAGAACTTCTTTTTCTCATAATTTGTAGTTCTGCTTTTATATAACACTCTGGGTTGGACACAAAGAGCATCAAATCGGAAATAATTGTAGCTAAGGGGCTTCAGACAGAGACAGAGTGATCTCAGAGGAGGGCTCAGCAGGAGCAGGATGCTGTCCTGGACAGCAGGTCATCAGGAGCCAAAATGCTGCCCCTGACAAGGAAAGCGTATGAACGTGTTCCCTAACTGGTTCCATAGTGGAGCTCAACAGCTCTTTCATTTACACTTCACGATTTTTAAGAGGAGAAGGGGTATTATGTCATCCAGCTTGACTTCCCATTTAATAAGCACAACAGAATTTTACTGAGTTAGAGTTGAGCCCAAAATCTCCTGTTTATTAGAAGTATTTTCCACAAAGACATCCAGACCTGAGCTGAAGACTTGAACGCATGGAAAATCCACTGCTTCCCATGGCAGTCTGTTCCACTGGTTGATCCCTCTCACAGTTGAACCATTGTGCCTTATTTCTCATGTGAAATTTGCCTGGCTCCAGCTTTTACCACCTCTTGCTGTGCTCCTCTCCACTCAAATAGAGGTCCAGATTTCTTCCCCGTAAGAATAAATTTTCTTATCAAGCCACTTAGTAGTCCATCTCTCTTTTTTTTTTTCCTAATTGTTTGTTTTTTAAAGGTAGTGCATACAGGCTTTTGAAGGGTCGAAGCCAGCAGGCATATTGTGAACAGCTCTGAGCACAGGAGGACTTGCTGTGAGTACCCTGTGTACCCCACCCATCAAACCATGTTCCTCCTCTGGAGGTTGCTGTCCCCTGCCTGCGGCAGACCTGTCTCCCAGCCCGTTTCAGTCCCAAATTTGTTTGCTTAATTCCTTTAACACTAAGTGTCTTGGCTCACTGTCACTGAACAGGACAGCTCTACTGGCAGTTCTCGGGCAACAGCACCTTTGTGGGAGGAGGAGGCTGTGGACCAGCAGCTGGCACAGCTGAGCACAGGAAAGGCTCTCCATCCACAGCCACGGGACTCTGACCCACAGTGGTTGTCCAGCTTTGGTCACAATTCAGTGACAGACAAGCCACTCTGGCTGCCACAGCCCTGGTCAATCCCTGGCTATACAATCCCATCTTGTTCCCAGTGCCAACTCTGGTGCTCACGTGACCCTCGATGACCCAATCCAAGGCAACAAATCAGCAGAAAGCTTTCACTTTTTTTTCCCCTGAAGTAGCTTACAAACATTTTGGTGCCCAGAACCAGGTCATCAAGGGACTGGACAAGTTCCTGTGTCAGTGCAATGGATGACACTGAAATTTGTGTTCATAGTATTGGTGTCAGCCCCTACAGCCTGTGACCATGAGTCACAACCCTGAGTTTCTCTGACGTCATAGCGAAACACCACAGTTCAACACCATCCTCACAATTCATCCACAGAACTAAAACCACCTCAAAGCCAGCCATTTTATGTATAAAGTCAATTTTCAGTACAGTACAGATGCGTGGAAGAGTAAACATTAGGACTACAACTTCAAACTGTTGTTGAAGGAGCCATGCCTACATCTTGGACTACACACCACAAACAAAACTGGAGACCAGCATATTTTCAAGAACCCTGAAGATCCCACTGGAAACAACCACTTCAATAAAAACCTGAACTGGAGGCCAAAGGTTTAGGGAGAAGGTCCTGGTGAGAAACCTTGAACAAATCTCCAGCTGTTGCACATCAGGATAATGGACAGGCTTCTGCAGAACTGTTTTATTTTACTCTTGGCTCAAGAATGAGATTTTGAAATAGAGGAAAAGAAAAGAAAGTCTGCTTTGGTTTGCTTTAGGATTTGTAGCAGTGGTGATCACCTGCTCTAGCCTTTGTTTCCGTTACATGGGGAACGGCACTGCACGGTTAAAGAAGAAGTGATACTCAGTGATACTCATGAGTGTGCACAGATTCCCACAGCAGCTAAACAGGCACCAGCCGTCAGGCTGCTGGTCACGATCATCCCTCTTCCCCATGTGCATGTGCACTTCATATGCCCAATCATTCTGATTCATAGCAATCTGTAACGCAATAAATTCCTTACCACAGGCTGGTGACACATCCCCCAGAAGGAGAAGTCACAAAAGCTTTTGAGTAAAGAAAATAATTTGCTTATTTCTGTTTTCTAATATAGTCCCAGGAATTAGTATGGGTCTTATTGTCATGGCTTTATTTTTAAATAGATATTGGAACATAGCCAGCTGCCACGAACAACCAAAGCAGAGGGATCTGCTGTGCTTCAAGTGCATCCGGTTCTAAAACCAGATTGTATTTGGTGTTCCAGTCTCACAGCAATTTAAGACACAGCTCACTTTCAATGCAAACACACACACAGTTCTATTTCTGCACCTGTTCAGCTGTATTTACATGCTGTAGCTCTATCAAAGAGTTCAACATTGTGCTGAGTTTGCAAAGAGAAAAGGCGGGAGGAAGGAAATCAAAAACCCCCAGCAAACTTTGCTTTTGTTGGGAGCCTTTTTTCATATCGAGACATCTCGGAGACGTCTGAGGACAAAGGTTTTATTGCACACTTTTCCCATGTAATATCTACAGCACGAGACACTTCAGGTGTCCCTGCAGTGAGAGGGAGGATCTGAAGGACTTTTACCAAAAAATTACCAATGCTGTATCAAGATTAAGCAGATCCCACTACCTCATGCTGTTGACACTCAAAGCCAAACAAGGTGATTCAATGCAGAGGTCTAAATTTTTGTGACAGGATTTTTTAATCAAGATGTCCACCAAAGTGTTGGTGATTGCGCAGGAATTATCATATCGGATCTGAGCTGTGATCTGTTTAGTTAAGTATCTTATCCTTGGTAATGGCCATATCCTACAAAATCAGGCACCCGGATACTTGCAGTTGGTGGTTTCTCCTCAGTCGTATCACTTAGAGATTGGCTACCTTCATGCTGTGGAATTTTAGGGCTGATATCTCTTCCATACCACAGTTTGATCTCTGTTCTTTTAAGCACAGATGTTCACATTTTTCATGAACATACTCAGAAAATACTCGTGAAAAATTCAGAAAATACTTTCTTCAGCTCGGTTAATTTCCCACCCCAAAACCTCCTAAGGCAATGGAGGTTGTATAGTGTCCGAAATAGTACTTCTCCCCATCCCTTTCACGCTCACCACTGTTCTGTTTCAGTGAGTGGCTTGTTGTGAAAAGCACATCAGTGGCAGAATCCCCTTGTGCCCCTTTTAAGCATTCATTTAATGCACTTCATCATGGCCTCCCCTTGTTGTCCTCTTTCCAAAACCATTTCAGCACTTTTCCTTTAATACCCATGGTTTTCCATCCTGACATGGTTTTCCATTCTTACATGGTTTTTACTGCCCACCTCTCATCCTTTTCCTTTCAGCTATACTCTTTATTGGACACAGTGGCCAGGCTGAGCACATTGTTCCAGACTATCCCTTCAGAAACTCTTTGCTCTGTCTCCAGCTCTCTCTTTCCTTAAATAATACTGACTAGTCTGCAGACTTTGCCTCCCTTCTCACCTCTTTTCCAGCTCAGTAATGAACATTCATAAATAAATCCATGGACACCACTCCAAACAAGGAGTATAAGGTGAGTAGCCTCTGGATGGCTATTTAACTGATAACAGTACAAGCTGTTTTTCTTATTACATAAGCAAGAGTTTAGTTTGGGTAGAAAATGCCTTATTGGTGTCTGCTTTATGGTGCTTTTCCTTTGGAAGAGTCAAGGCAAGTAGAAAGAGCATTTGTTGTCTCATTTAATCCTTCTCACCAGAAGGCCTCACCTCTGGGGCCAGCATTGCTTCTGGCAGTTATGACAGAGCAGGTCACACTGTCCCCACCATCACTTCCAGGTCTGTATGACATGTCAGTACAGCAGAAGTGCAAGTGCTGTAGTAGGATACCAAACTGCGAGGACTGGGATATCTCCGGCCGTTTGGCAGTGTGGCAAGGCCATGCTGAGCACTGCGGCTTCTGCTCCAAATTTTTGGCTACTCTGTCTTAACTCTTGGCTGCGATGTACATGGGTGGAGTAAGCACTGATTTCTCCCATCTCTGGCCTGTGGTATTTTGGCATTTTACTTCTCTTGGATAGCTTAGTTATTCCTTGTAAGGAACTTATTCGAAGTCTCACTCAAGTCCAAATCTCTGATGCCTTATTTGTCTCCTCTTCCTATTACACTGATGAATTCAGAGTACTGTAACGTAAGGGCGAGACATAAATTTCGTCTTCAAAAGACATGTAAGGATCTGTCATATTTTTCTCATCTTTCTAGTTTATAGTTTCATTTTGAATTGTAGCTGTTGTGGGTTGACTCTGGCTCGATGCCAGGTGCCCACCAAAGCTGGTCTGTCACTCCCCACCTCATCTGGACAGGGGAGAGAAAATACGGTGAAAGGCTCATGGGTCAGGATAAGGACAAGGAGATCACTCACCAGTCACCATCACAGGCAAAACAGACCTGACTTGGGGAGATTTATTTAATTTATTACCAATCAAATCAGAGTAGGATAATGAGAAATAAACTAAATCTTAAAACACCTTCCTCCACCCCTCCCTTCTTCCTGGTATGAACTTCACTGCCATCTTCTCTACCTCCTCCCCCACAGTGTCACAGGGAGACAGGTAATGGGGGGTTGTGGTCAGTTCATCACATGTCTCTGTTGCTCCTTCTTCCTTAGGGCAGGGACTCCCCACACTCCTCCCCTGCTCCAGCATGGGGTCCTTCCCACAGGAGACAGTTCTCCACAAGCTTCTCCAATGTGAGTCCTTCCCATGGGCTACAGTTCTTCACAAACTGCTCCAGCGTGGATACCCCATAGAGTTGCAAGTCCTGGCAGAAAACTTGCTCCAGTGTGGTCTCCTTTCTCCACGAGTCCACAGGTCCTGCCAGGAGCTTGCTCCAGCACAGGCTGTCCATGGGGTCCCAGCCTCCTTCAGGCACCCACCTGCTCCAGTGTGGGGTCCTCCATGGGCTGCAGCTCAGTTCTTCACAAACTGCTCCAGCGTGGATACCCCATAGAGTTGCAAGTCCTGGCAGAAAACTTGCTCCAGTGTGGTCTCCTTTCTCCACGAGTCCACAGGTCCTGCCAGGAGCTTGCTCCAGCACAGGCTGTCCATGGGGTCCCAGCCTCCTTCAGGCACCCACCTGCTCCAGTGTGGGGTCCTCCATGGGCTGCAGCTGGATCCACTGCTACAGTTCTTCACAAACTGCTCCAGCGTGGATACCCCATAGAGTTGCAAGTCCTGGCAGAAAACTTGCTCCAGTGTGGTCTCCTTTCTCCACGAGTCCACAGGTCCTGCCAGGAGCTTGCTCCAGCACAGGCTGTCCATGGGGTCCCAGCCTCCTTCAGGCACCCACCTGCTCCAGTGTGGGGTCCTCCATGGGCTGCAGCTGGATCCACTCCACCATTAACTCCATGGGCTGTAGAGGCACAGCCTGCCCCACTATGGTCTTCACCATGGGCTGCAGGGGAATCTCTGCTCTGGTGCCTGAAGCATCTCCTCCCTCTCCTTTTTCACTGACCTTGGTGTCTGCAGGGTTGTTTCTCTCACATATTCTCATTCCTCTCTCTGGCTGCAGTTGCCATCATGCAGCGTTTCTTTCCCCTTGTTAAATACATTATCTCAGAAGGCACTACCATCATCACTTATTGGCCTTGGCCAGTGGCAGGTCCATCTTGGACCTGACTGGCATTGGGTCAGACAGAGGGGAAGCTTCTGACAGAAGCCCCCCTTCCACCAAAACTCTGCCACATAAGCCCAATGCAGGAGCTTAGCCACTCTCCCAGTCACCAAAGCAAGGCTTTGCTACTAGCTGTGTATGTACATCAACTGCCCGTGCTTTCTCTGAGCAGTGGGCAGTTTGAGTCTGTGGCCTGACACCTTCCTCGACATTCAGCTGTGACACTGGAAGAAATTATCACTCCCAAATGTTCTTTGCTGCCTCTCTTCCATGGATTCCTGACCTATCTATCAGCAGATTTGTTCATGTAAATACTTCTAAACCCATCTCGGGCAAAGTGACCTCAATTGTCAAAATGAATTATGTAAACTTTCTACGCCCAGTTGTCTGGTTTTCACTCAAATGGGTTAGGAACCATTCCCGTCGCTTCCCCAGAAGAAACCCATAGAGTTGGTATTTTAAAAGGAAAGGAAGAATAGCAGCCTTGGTGGGGAGACACAATGACACAGGCAGAAGTGGACACTTCTTCCAACAACAGCTGGCTCCAGAAGAGAACATCTGTCTCTAGGTCTGTCCAGCAGATGGGCTGTTGGCCTGTGTAGCCTAAGACAGTAAGGAATGTGGCTGAGGCTGAGAGAAGAAACCCCAGGAGACCCAGGGTGGAGAGATAAGAGGAGACTTACAGGACTTATCCTGGAGCATATAGCAGGAGATGGAATTTAGCTGCTAGGTAGAGGAAGCAGTATGATATGGTTAGCACTTGGAGGGCTCTGTCAGAAAGTTTCAGAAACTTTTAGCCCTTTGAAGTGCTTTCCCTTTTGTTCTTACATAGGAATGATCTAGAGGTGACAACATTTTTTTATCCCATTCTCTGCCATTTCCCAGCATGCTTTGTGAAGAAAAATGATGCTAAAAAATAACCTTATTTCTCTGCTCTGTCTTCTCATCCTTCACCATTCCCCTCTCTGCCTGACTGTACCATGAACAGGATTCACAGGCAATTTACCATCACATTTCCTATATACCCTATGCAAAACATCATGCATACAGGTTGGAAAGCTAAGCAGATACCAGATGGAAGGTTGTCCTAATTCCTTCCTCCTGTGAAATCAGTCTGTACCCTGTTCTGAGGAACAGAATAGCATGTGACTATGTAAATAAAGATGGAATCCTACCCTACATGCTACAGTTAAACAACTGGTACCCTTATTCCTTAGATTGTCAGGGATGAAGGAAGAAACAATTATTGCATATGTAGAACCATTGGGAATCTTGACCCATCTTCTTGACTGCTCAGGCTGCTTGAGCTATAGGAACAAACTATATTCACTGGCAGTACAAAGAGGTAATTGTGCCATAGAACTGTCAGTATACACCCCCTGTGCTGGAACACAGTTACTCCAGTATTTTCAGGTATTTTCAGGCATTTTCAGGCAATTTTGATGGGCTTCATTGTCCCCAGTGCCTGTGTCCATAGCAGAGGTGACTGTCTCAGCTGATCACCTTGGAGGTCCACTTGCGATCAGTGGAGGAGGCAGCACCCTTCATTTATTTGGTTTAGACATTGACTTTAGGATGCGGTGATTTCTGTCCTCTCAGACCACATTTATACCTGATGTGAACAGGACCCCGTTGAGTGGATCCTATTAAACAAAGTCTGAAATTTTCAAGTATAAATTGAAAAAATATTGCTTTTTGGAACAGTGCGGTGTTGCATAAAGGTGACTAATTTCACAGTGCTGCACAGACACTGCATCAGGTCAAGATGGTGGTGAAGAGAAGGAAAGTGACAGTGCCTGGAACTGTAATAGAGAGTCATGTGCAGATGTTACCAGAATGTCAGGATCAACAGATTTCAAGCAGCAGCATCACTGCAGTCAAATGACTAACATAGACCAGCTTCTTTGAAAATTTACCTTGTGGATGATAAAACACCAGGCTGAAGATTAGGTCCTCCTCCACAGGCAAAATAATGAGTAGAGCATAAGCTGCAGCTGCCAAGCACAAAAGGGAGTTAGAAAAACTATTAGGCACATCTATTGTCCTTGAGAAAAGGAGTTATTTCCATTCCCCAGGTATTCTCCTCCCTTTTCCTTGAGAATTGATATTCTTGTATCAGGAGCCCTTTCTTTACCAGAAGAAAACATTTTTGCCCATCTGCAAATCTTTCGGGCATGATGCCAGATCAACAGCATTTCCCAGCACATAAGGCACGTTTAGCAGAGAGCAGAAAACAATTATTCAAGGCAACAGGGCACACAGGATGCAGCAAAGCTGTTGAGGTGCCCACAGAAGGCTTGGCAGAGTTCCGAGGGAATGGTGACTGCTAGCACTGAGCTGGAGCTTGTAAGGATTTCTATTCCTGATGAAACTCCTGTAGCCACCTGTATCCATTTCCGAGCAGCTCCGTCCAGCCCCAGTCTACACTGACACATGCTTTAACACCCGCGCAGGCACAGAGAGATGTTTAATGGTCATGGGCACCTGAGTTAGCTCCCTGATCAACTGTTTGTGCCTCCTGACAGTGCTCAGTTTTCATACATTTGGGAAAAACAAGTTCAGCACACATATAGTTCTAGCCTCTCACAGATATTTGTATTATCAGTCACTGCCATGTAGTAGTTCAATTCTTCCACCTGTTGCCTCCTCACCCAGATTTCACTGGTGATAAAACAGAAGTAAAACAAAAGACCCAAAGAAACTGCTGCTCTGTAAATGACACCCTGGTTTCAAACATAAGAATTCTTTGAGGGTAGGACAGGAGGCCTACAATGACTTTTTCTACACAGGGTATTTATCTCAGAGGACTGTAATCTCATCCAGAACCTCACTGTGTGGGTTCCAGGCTATGATGTTAGTCTCTCATAAAATCAATGGACGTTTTCTTTCTGTTCAAAGTAATTCCTTATGATGTAATTACATACCTATTTCAAAAAACTCCATCTTCTATTAAGTAGAATAGCATCCTTCGGTAAAACTAATCCTTAGATTGTTGATGCAGCATTGACTGCGTTATTTCTGGACCAAATGTAGCAGTATCTTAGGGCTTGGCTGTACCTTACACCTTTCCTGGTGTGTTTTATCTATTTCCCGTTTCTATGGCATGAGATATGTTACGACTCTTTTATATACATTATATTTGGGACATATTTGGGACATAGGAAGGGCTTATATTTTGGAAAGTTGCCTAATTTTTCAAGCTATACCAGCTGGTCTAATAAAAACATATTACCGCTAAACCTGTCTCACCAATACCCAACTGCAGTGTAACCCTTTCTGTCTGAGCAACAGATGGTAGAAACCTGCTGCAGCTTGGAAGCTTTCTGCCTCCCTTGGGTGCACTCTAAAAGGTAGTGATCTTTTTTTCCTAAAATGTGGTTATTTACACATACAAACAAAATATAAGAATTTTAACAAAAAAGCACTTGCAGCAGCGTGTTGGCTTCAAGACCAGCTGAAATTTTTCAACTAGAAGCCTGAAAGAATCAAAACCAGAAGAATGACTAATTTGTAACAAAGGGAGAGCGGTGCTAGTGTTTTTGAGAGAGGACAGGGGAAATCTCCACAGGAAAATTTTTGTGAAACGTTATTTACCCCTAATTTTTCAAAATTTGTTTATCTGTTTGTTATTTTTTATTTGTCCTGTGGTGGCTGGGGAGCATTTGAGCTCAGCACTGTATATAGATGGGCAAATGGCTTTGCAGTCTAAATCCAAGACAAACGACAATAGCCCTATATGGGGAATGAGGAAACAAAGCAACTGCATTAGTCAGCAGGACAGCGTGTATTGCCAAGAATTTCCTAGGCATCAGGGCCAAGGAGAGCTACAAGGAAGAATCTGATGGAGAACAACAAACAGGGCTGATGATAGATATTTCATGGGAACAGTTGTTTTTGGGTTTTTTTTTTTTCCGAAAACGTGGCAAATATGAGGCAGAGGCAGGAACCACCCTCTCAATAGGGATGACGGGAAGAGATAGGAAGGAAAAGCTGTGGACATCAGTGAAGGTGAAGAGATACAGCTGAGGCCTGAGGAACACAGAAGGGGAAGCCAGTAAAACAGTAGAGACGTGGCTATGCATGTAACACATGGATTGTACATAGGAACTGCATCATTACCCATGTTCTGAGCAGAGTTGCCCATGAGTTTCATACTTTTAAGTAGTTTGATTCTAAACAATGTCTGCAACTTGCTCATGCAAAAGACCCTAAAATTTACACAGAATTTTTGCCTGTGCAATGCATAGGAAAGGCTTTACCCTGGAGGAACCTGAACAATTGAGACAGTCTGTATTTAAATGAACTTTAAAAAGGCCAAAGAAGTCAAAACAGATACTCAGCATATGGGTCTAACTGACAAGTGAGATCATGGTACAGTACATAGCGACTGAGAAAGTGATAAACAGGTGTCGGTAGTGAAGGCTGAAATGTCTCCCTTACTTAGATGGAGTGTAAACCCACTACACATCCACGGATGTCAAATCAGGATGAGATTTTACTTTGGGCAGAAGGGATTGGACTCAAATGTCACTATAACACACGTCTACACCTGAGCCAATCACTCAAGCTTCCTTTGTAGACAGTGGAGATCTATTAAGTGGATTTTAGGGTGAAATCCATTTCACTGAGGCTAAATATCTAATACAGACCAGTTCTGAATAAAAAGCTCCCTGAAAACGCCTGTTTCTCTCCACTGACTACAAAAGGCAATTCAGATGCCTAGTTTTGCTGTAGACATCTATGGTTCAGATGCTTAATGTTAGGTGAGATGCCTCTCAACCCTTGAGTCAGATCTGGAGCAGAAATAGAAGTGTCCAGAATAGACCTGGTACATTACTCTATGTGTGAGTGAGTGTGAGGCTTCCCAGAGATAAAGTGCAAAGAGAACAGAAGTCTGTATGTTCTTGTGTATATGTTCTGCTCGTCAGTCTATCACATAAGAAATTGTTGCTTTCAAAAACAATGGAGAAGCTCCTGCTCTGGATGGAGGCACGTGCTGCCTTGCACATTGGCTGTACAAGCATAAGGAAAGCAATAAAGTGATTTCCCTGATGATTACAGTTAACTCCAGTTCCAAGAATACTGCAAGCTCTCTTGGACATGTACATTTCCTTTGGCTCTAAAGTACTAGGGCTACAAAATACTATATAAGTGCATGAAATGTCCAGAGATTTTTCCTTGAAAAGGAAGCTTTCGTGGTGGTAAAGCCGAGGGCAGACGTTAATGCACATCTCTGTTACTGCGGGCAAGGACAGGTGGCCGTTGTGTGTACATGGCACATCAGCAAATACAGCAGGTCTGGCGTGCAAGTTTAAGTTGTCTCTTATTTCCCAGCCCGGTATCTCGCAGCTGCGAATGAAGGATATTTGGAGATAAGCATGGTTTTAAAATAGTAACTTTGATAAAGGAAGCCAAAGCTCAACATTTGAGTTAGAATCTCACCACTGCAATATAGCGAATTGTGCAGGATGAATCTTTTGAATGGATAAATGAGAATTGTGTGGATTAATAAAACAGTAAATGCTGTAGGGTGATAAATGTAAAGTCTCTGGTTGCATGGTAAATCACTGTATTGTGCCTATGTGCAGGGAAAGAAGGAGAACATTTTGTGACTTTTGGCCGCTACATAAAAAGTTTGAAAAGTTACAAGCAAAGGAGAGAAATTAAAAAAAAAAAAAAAAAAAAAAAAAAAAAAAAAAAAAAAAAAAAAAAAAAAAAGAATTTGTAGCTGCACTAATTCCTGTGGTTAGAAAGCATTTGGATAATGATGGGATGTCAATAATAACCAGGAATCAGAACAACAAACAACATAAAATAGCAAGCTCAAAGGCAGTCAGCCCAGAGGTTTCCATCAAAGTCAGCTTAGAAAAAAAAAGAAAGGCAGATTTTAAATAACTTGTGGATAAACTCACCACTGTGTTTCTACAGGCTGATGACATGATGATTGCTTTGATTTCAAGGTGATGTAAAGTCAGAGCAGCAGGCTGTTGTCATAGACCCATTGTTTCATACCAGCAGAGATGCTGTGATGTTAATGGGACAGGTCCTGACTGATTCAGACCAGAATCTGAGATTGGAATAAGCCAGCTGAAGGAGAGTACTTGATCTTAGTGGAGATCTTTTAGTCCTCTAACTTCCCCAGGCTGTAGATAAATCAAATGTCAGGTAGCTGATATGATAAAAGACCAGAATAACGAGTGACATATAATGAAATTCCTGAAGTACATTGAATTTCTCCTTCTGCAGAGACAATGCAGGGCTAATATATACGTACAAGTCCTGTGGGATCTGTCCCGTAAGGTCATAAGCCTAAATTTGTGTAGATGACAGTATAGGGCCATGGTGAAGAAGTATATTGTAGCAATTGACTGTGCGGGTGATGTAGCTGTAGCAGGGATGGCAACACCTGGTAATGCAGGAGACAATGGATGGTACATGGGCGAGAGATCCTCAGTGCCAAGACTCATGTTGATGATGTCACACCTTTGGCAGAGCTGTGTAAGTACTCTCAAATGTCTGTTTGGAGATGCAGACCACAGCTTCGGCCACAGCTGCCTTCTGTTCCACAGGATCATGGAAATGCCCTCATAGGAAAGAGATGTCCCCTGGAAAAATCCCATGTTGCAGCACATTGGCTGCCCATCTCCACCCAAGAAGGTGCAGTATAGCCGTAGCCCTGCCTGTGTCCCATCACTTCATCAGCTTCTTGAAAGAGAAAAGTTCCACGTACAACTGATTTTATTTATTCTGTTAGAATAGCAGATTCCCTTGTTGCTTGTGTTTTAGTACCTACCTATGAATTGGGAAAAGTCATAGCAGTTTGCCCACGCATGAAAACCTGCCTAGCAGGGTGTTTTTTCCACATTATTACCGGTCATCTCTGACCCTCGTCTGAAGCTTGAAGACATCAGGTTCAATACAGCATTAGTATTTAATGATGTATTCTCCTGTATCAAGGCCATTAGCAGACTATCTAATTACCTAAATGAAGCTCATGAGCAGTTTTAACATCTTACTGCATTATCATTCACTTACATTTATGCTAAATTGTGTTAAACTGCAGAAGCTCAGCATGAGAATTAGGAACCCCTGGTTCTCCCTGTGCATACTAGGAAAGTGCTGGGTCCCTTTCAGAAAGGAAATCTAAATTCATCCTGAGCATCATTTGAACGTCTGAGTCAAAGGTTTAGTAACATGTCTAGCCAAGCCACAGAACGTTTTCACATCTGGATGTGTCCCATTTGCTAAACTGCTTCAGTCTGTGAACAATTCCAAAATACACTCGGCTTTATTATTGTAAAAGAATGTAATGTTATATAACCAAACGTGAAAGCACATATTGTGGAATATTTCAGAAAGAACAACATGTTAAAAGTGCACTTTTAAAACAAGGTTTGAATTTAGTGGAGAAAATGGCCTCAACTGGTCTACATATGTCAATAGTTTAGTTTACGTAATCGGCTGAGGGCAGAGCAGCCTGCCAGGAGAACTGCTTTTAAAATTAAAATCACACCGGTGGAATGAGAACAGCTTTCTAACCTTCAGAGCAGAGATGGGCCTAAGCCGCAAATGTCACATCTGGGTTGTTCAAATGTTTGAAGCACTTAGATCCTGGGTATGTCTTTGAAGCAGGTTTAGAAGTTATCCTCAAGGAATTACAGCTGTATCTCTCTACAGAGTATACAAAGAAATCTTGAGAGGTTATAAAAATAAGATCTTAGGATGAGGTGGATTTTCTATGAAATATTAGCAATATCAGGACTGACTTTGTCCTGCTTTTATTGAATGGCTACTCAGGCTCTGAGAAGTATCTTGAGTGCTTCTTCATCCTTTACTTCTAAGTTCAGGGCTGCCAAAGCATGAACCAAGCCCATTCTAGGCCGAGATATGTAGCTGTGTTGGGAAGGAGATTGTAGTGCAGTGGAAAAAAAGCCAGCCCAGACCTTTCAGAGACCTTTTGGAAAAGCCTTTAACTTGCTCATGTCTCAGATTTCTGCCTGTAAGAAAAAGAAGTAGTCTTCCACCTTAGTACTGTGGGAACACGTCAGAAATATGTCTTTGCTTGCAAATGATGCCACTTACTGACAAGACACTGAGGTAGAGAAAAGGTGTTAAAGATTTTCATACTCGGGCATAAGCAGAAGGTTTGATGTAAAAGAGAGGATTGGACACCACAGTGGACTCCTTTTTAATCCTTTGAGGTTTGTTTTATGTCAAATGGACCATCTACAAGTTGTCCATTCTTCTGGAGGTTTTGTTCTTTATCGTGCTGCAGAATTGCCTTTTTTTTTTTTTCGCTTCTTAATTTGGAGTTTAACATTTCATCTGCTAATCATGGTCCTCTCTGTCACCTTCTAGGCTTGATGAAAAGAACCTTTGTTTTCTGGGTGAAGAATGGACAGCTAACAGTCCTCAGGATAACACCGCTCCCCATTCCTGCACAGCAATTATCTAAGAACATGTCAGCATGCTTAATAAACTGTGGGCAAAGCCTGCCTCTTAGACACGCAGCTTCTCTTAAATGCATTGAGGAGCACAAATGTGGTTCTCTTTGTGCAAATACCCCTCTGCAGCTGCATTTCAGTAGCAGGCAACCTCTGTGGTGGGAAACACAGCCGCCTTTCCCATTTTGTGTGACCAGGATTACACAAAGGAAGGAAAGTGAGGAATACGTCATCCAACTGAAACTACAGAGAAAATTCAGGAAGAAAGAAAAACATCTGAGTTGGAATGTAGCCACATCTCAGAGGTTAACACCCTTTTTCTGCAAAAAGTGCCATAGTTGTAATGATAAAATAGTGGTAAAGGCCTCATGTTTCATTCAAAGGAAGGTTTTTCAATTCAATTTCCATTAAAAAAAAAAATCACAATTCAGAGCAATGCAGTTCTTTCTAGGCACACTGAAGTTCTGGGGGGTAAAATGTGCAGCTAATAGAATATATTTTTGGTCAGGAAATCCTTCAAAATGTGTCAGAATCCAATGAGTAAATCAAATAATAACTCTCAGCCTATGGCTTATTTGTGAATCATTAGTTTACATACTTTTCTACCCATTACTCATGTCAGGTGGCTGATTGCTTAAGGCTTTGCCTTCACTGGAAAAGGGATCTGTTCTTCACTTGGAGGTACCTGGGCCAGATCCGCTTCGCTCCCTCAGCTGCATCTTTCCTTCAGAGATGAAGATCACGGTGCCTCGCTTCCATTAGGATTTATGCTGGGAGAGCCAGCTGGAGAAAGACAGCTATTTTAATGGAAAAAACCACTGGGCTTGTATTTGGGTTTTGTTTGCTTTGCAGCGAACATGTCAGTTTTGTCCAAGACATTGTTTCAGTTCCTTAACTGACTGACGGAAATTTTTTAAGCCGAACAATAAAATGGCATTCTTCTGAAAAAAAAATTCTGGTTGTCATCCAACTATTTGCAAATAATTCTGATTGCAGAAGCCAGAGTAAAACAAATTCATTAAAGTATTTGTGACTGCATTTAGTATTTTATATTTTTTCAATAGATTCTGCTTACTACCACACTTGGGCATTGCTCTGTGCAGAGGAGGGAATCCAACATCACCAGTTTCTCACCCATTTGATCCTCCTCAGTACATAAAGTCATGCACCGTAGCAGCTCATCTTTCCTCCGTCTTGTGCTCCATGAAGCTTTAACTCGTTCTGATAAGAAACAAGATATCTAGAGGTAAGCAGGACGCCCAGCTAAAAATATAACTGAATTAAAAGCTCACTTTTTGAATGCCTTTCTTGTTATTTAAGGTCTGCTTGTCAAGGGAGGTGACATTCAGCATGGAACTGGATCTCAGAATCTCAGCCTTTATCTTTTCTGCTTAATGCAATAACCTCTTGAATGAAATAGTTTATTTCCTGGCAAAGGGCTTAACAGAAATTAGACTGTGCTCTGGCATGGCCCTTAAATTGGCTTCCAGAAAGCTTGTGATTATCTCCTGAAGCCAGCTGAGCCAAGAGTCTGTTCTTTATCAGTGCTTCTTGGTCTGTTCTCTCCTTTTCATACTGGTTCCACACAGGACGTCAAGCTAAGATTTGAACTGCTTGGGAAACTGCTATAATTTGGTTCAGGACATCACTTTTTTTTTTTT
>NW_010408728.1:3262-23713 GCF_000710305.1 Buceros rhinoceros silvestris | reverse complement strand
GTTTGGGAACCTTCTATAATTTGGTTCAGGACATCTTTTTTTTTTTTTTTTTTTTAGCTTCGTTTTGTTGCTGCAGCCTTTGCCTTGTGCACATGGAGAAGCCTTGATCATAGTTTCTGAAAAAAAATTACTCGAGCTCTTAACTACTGATAATAATCTGTTATTATTGGTTATTCTTCCACCCATCTTCCCTTTCACCCATCTAGTGCTTCTCCTGGTTACTTTCCAAAGTCAAAGTGCTGAACTTCACAATTTTGTTCTAGTCTAGCACCCACTGAAGTCAATGGAAAGATTCATATTGACTCCAGTGTCTCTGGGTTGTCGTCTAGGTCTAAAAAGACATTTTCAACTTATGATACTCATCATAGCTTAAGAGACAAGTGCTTATGTCTGGGAATGTAATTCACAGTGCTACATAGGCACTTACTTTAAAAATACAATATCTTTTTCAGCTTCTGCAAAGAGAATTGTGTCTCTTTGCTAGCTCATAGGTACCATTATCATTGTTTGAGGATCCACCAGCATCTCAACAGAGAAGTCAATGTTCAACCAGTGTATTAATGAAATGATCTTCTCTCTGAAAGGTTGTCCCTCCAGAAAAAGACTGGAACATGTGGGATGGAAGAGATGTTAAAGCTTCCATTGCTGCTGTTTATGCTGTTCGTGTTTTCAGTAATGTCCAAAAAGACACATTATTCTGTAAACGTGAGTTAATCAGACAGACAGCCTGACTCTGTAAAAGAGAAAACCACTTCCAATATCAATAGAATAAATTAATCACAAAGGACTATAGAATGAGTTTCTTCTGTCCTTGAGACATACGCTGTACGGGTAAGGTGGTGGATGATCTCCCCACCATTCATTTTTTAGTCTTTTAGCTTGGAAATGCCCACAAACTCACAGAAATGCCGAGCAGTATGACAGGCATTCCCATGAAGGGAAACGGAACTGCAAGTGTGAAACATTTTTCAGTGTGCTGCTGGCCAGTCTTAAATGATTACAGCCTGCAGCCTAGAACTGAGTCACTAGGAGGTGAAAAACTTCAAATCCCCTGTTACTAATCCCTTGAGCTGATCTGGCCCTTTCCTCTCTTGGGCATGAATGAAAAAGCTAATTTTCCAGAATGCTTAAATCATCTCCATCTAAGTATTTTTGCATATGAAGGTAAAACATGCAAAACCATTACAGCACCAACTGAGAAGTCCAGAGGAATGTGAGCTATATTAAAGTGACCAAATGTTAGAGAGGCTCCTTCTTGAAACTTATGCAGGTTGCTAGAGAAAAGGACCCTTTCCATGTTTTTTTCCATCATCCTGGAGAACTCTAAAACAGGCGTACATACCTGTTTAATTCTGGAGAGTGATCAAAAGTTGAAAGAAGTTCATAGTAACAACTTTTCCTCTATTCCCTAACAAGAGGCCACTGAGTTAAGGGGAGAAAAGAGTAGGAACCAGTGCTTCCATGGTGCCATGAGAAAGCTGCTGCAGCCCTGATCCGAATTGCTGAGAGCTCCCAAGAAGTTTATGTGTAGCTGCTCTGCATGAGGTTCCATAGCTGAAGTCTATGGAGAAGTTATTAGCAGTGTGCTGGGAACTTGCTCTCCTCTCTCTTGTTTTCCAGCCTAAACTGCTTTAAAGGAGAACCTAAAAATACCTCAAATGCTTCCTGATAAATATTTTTCCATGTACACCATTTCTGTTCTTGTCGTAGGGCTGTTGCAAGAGTGAAATATTCTACCAGCCACTCTCTCTGCTAAGATGCCCGGCACATAATGGCTGTGTTTGAGAGCCTGGGATTTGAATGTCAGTAGATCTTAAGCAGAGGAAACCCAGAGAACTTCATAGCTCTAACAGGGATGTGTAGAAGCTTCCTGGTTTAAAAAAGTAATAATAATAAAAACCCTGTGAACACTGGTAACTCCACATTTAGGCCTGGTGTTATGTGATCCTCCCTCCCTTTGAGTTACAGTGGATACCTTGTTCTACCTTCAGAAAACATCCGGCTCAGTGGAAGGAGGATGTTTGTTCTGTTCTTCTGAAGGGGTTTGAAGCAGAGCCCAGACTGGGGCCCCTGATGAAAGGCTTCATGATGCCACACTCATCTGAGGAGAGTTTGAAGGAATCTAATTTGCTGTGAGATACAAATGAACTTTTTTTCTGTTTACTTGAACAGGTTTTTCCCTCTTGTGCGTAATGCAATCCTCCTTCTAAGCTGGTGGGTTCTCGTTGACCAGTTTCGCTGAGGCACACAATGCCTTGTTGTGCAGATCCAGTTATACTGTTATAATGTCAAGAACCACTGCGTGCTCTGACTAGCATGGCTGTATTGTTTGCAGTTATGAATCACCAGAATTTTCAAATTTGCTGGACAAATTTTTGGTCCTAGCAACATGTTTCTCCTCTGATAATCTAGGTCACCTGGATATTTTTAAAGCTGATGTCATTCTTTGTTTATTTATGATGACTGCAGAAGATATAAAAAGAGTTTATGTCTGTGTTTTACATTTATCCTGGGAAAGAGATTGGAGAACTTAAAAAAGTCTTATATAAAATAACCAAAAGATGAGTCCACTGTTTAAAGCATAGAATTTTCATTTATTTCTGTTGTTGCTTCCCATTAACTCGGGCACATATCCTGAAGAAAACTTTATCTGTTGAAGATATCATTCCTTATATTCATTTAGCTGAAACTGCTGAAAAATTCTCTGCTGAACAAAGGAGAAAGCTGATTTCCAGATTTTTAAAAGACCACAATCAAACAGATTCCCAAACAAATGGAGAGTGATGCCTCTGCAAATACACAAGTGAAACCATCTCTGTCTCAAATGCCTGGTTCTTACATTTTTATAACCAGGGAAGTTTATCTTTCTACACTGCACCACTGTGAGATGAGTGGCGCCATGTGTGTCCAGTTCCCCTGAAACTGCAACCTTGTCCCCTTTTATCTAATAACTGGCCATCTCAGGCCACGCTTGGCTGCTGTTGACATCAGTGATTCTACTGAAAGGACTAAATAAACAACTAAATGCCTGAAAGTGCTCACCCATGGAGAAGCAACCCTACAGTCAGAGTTACTTCAGCTTTACACATCAGTAACAGGGCCAGCGACTTGCCCAGTATCATTCTCATCCATGCTAAAGACAAGTTCACTGCAGACAGCAGCTTCTGCCTCTAAATGCAGGATGGAAATAAAACAGAAATTTTGCCTCC
This sequence comes from Buceros rhinoceros silvestris, assembly GCF_000710305.1. Taxonomy (NCBI): domain Eukaryota; kingdom Metazoa; phylum Chordata; class Aves; order Bucerotiformes; family Bucerotidae; genus Buceros; species Buceros rhinoceros. The sequence goes on along the minus strand of NW_010408728.1, from coordinate 20,504 downwards.
CAAGTTTTTTTCAAACTATGTGTTTGGCTTGTGGTGCTGTCCTTGTGTCTGTACTCTGCTCTGGTGAGACCTCGCCTGTAGCCCTGCGTCCAGCTTTGTAGTCTTCAGCACAGAAAAGACATAGACCTGTTGGAGAGGGTCCAGAGAAGGGCCACAAAAATTATCAGAGGGATGGAGCACCTCTACTATGAGGACAGACAGAGTTGGGGTTGTTCAGCCTGGAGCAGAGAAGGCTCCAGGGAGACCTTGTTGCAGCCTTTCAGTACTTAAAGGGGCCCATAAGAAAGATGAGGATGGACATTTTTAGCAGGGCCTGTCATGACAGGCCAAGGGGTGATAGTTTTAAACTAAAAGAGGGGAGATTTAGACTAGATAGAAGGAAGAAATTAATCATGATTAGGGTGGTGAAATTCTGACAGAGGTTGCCCAGCAAGTTGGTAGAAGCTCCATCCCTCGACACATTCCAGGTCAGGCTGGATGGGGCTCTGAGCAACCTGATCTAGTTGAAGATGTCCCTGCTACTGCAAGGGGCATAGACTAGATGACCTTGAAAGATGCCTTCAAACCCCAAAGCATTCTATGATTCTGTGATTTGTTCAGCAGATGCCAAATCCACTGCTTCAAAAAAGTCAAATGGTCACCATGCTCCACCAGTGCAGCCTGCCCCTGTAAAGCCACTTGGGAGCGATCTTGTATCTACCACAAGCTAGAAAGGCTCAAGAGCATTTTTATCAATCAAACTTCTTGTTTGTTCAGTAGCAAATAAAGTGGATCAGATTGTTTCAGTTCCAGCTCCAGTAGGTACAGCTGCTATTTGATCTTGGCAAGTTCCTTTCAAGCCTCGCTATGTGAAAATGGTGACATTCTTATTTGTTTATTTGCAAAAAGTCCTGGTGAACATATCCACTGTTCCTCTTGGGGGTAATTTTGTGGTGTTCAAATAACTTGGTTTTTAATTCTTCTCTCACTGCAGCATGGGAAGCTAGAGAAAAGCTGGTTTCACTTCTGACATCTCAGGCAGGAAGAGTCCACATCTGGGTTTGACTTCTTTTGACCACATTTGAGAAATTCCATTGCTTAAGGAGTTCTGCAAAGAAATACAAGGAGGCAAAATCACCATTACATAATGCCTTGGTCTGGATGTCTTGGACCAGGGAAGCTAGACAGCAATACTGTCTGTATTACACGTGACGGACTCAGACCCCTTGAGCTCCACTGATTTAGGACCAACAGGGGTGACGCAGGTATGTCTCCTCTAAAAATTGCGACCCCAAGAGTAACTACAGCCAGTCCAGCCTATAGCATAAATTAAATCAATCTCAAAGTGACATCAACTCTACTGCTCATTACTCCAGCAACACAACCTTACAAGCAGATTTCAAATTTGTAAAAGAGTATTTATAAAGAGCATAATCTTGTATAAGAGCTGTAAGAACATCTCCATAACAGCCTCTCTGCATTATATAGGATGAAAGCAACTGATTAGATACCCTACATAAACATGCTCTTGGCTTTGTGGTTTATTCATTACAATACTAAAAAATTGCTATGTGAAAATTCACTTTAAACCTTTCATTAACCTTCCTAACCTTGACCCAGCATGATAATACATTCTGAGAAACTAACAATATATTTTACATAGCAAATATATGTCTCTGTCCTGGTTGTTTCTGAGCACAAACTAAATAATGTGGATTTTCCAGCTGTACCAGCTGAGGAAATTAAAGACCCTCCTCAGTAAAGCACTTAGCATCTTGTTAATTTGAATAGCTCCCAGGGAAAGCTTTAAGCAAAATAAATGACCTCTTCCCTTAACAAGAAGTTAGGGGCAGCAAATAAGTGAATTTGCATATGGGAGATACTTACTATTCACCAGCACTAAATGTTTCCTGTTCAACAGAGAAGAATCTAATTCTCTGTACTGTTTTACTGAGGGGTTAATATTAATGGGAGAGGGAAGATACTACTCATGTCTACCTCAGAAAATAAGCTAAAGCCAGCATTGTTAATTCTGCTAAAGTACTTCCATATTGTATACTAAATGGGCTTTTATTTGCTTCTTTAAATTCATATCTAAACAAGACTGGTCTGAGGAGGGTGCAGGATTAATACGGGTGGGTTCTAATAATACAAACAAGCTTGAACGGTCTTTTAAAAAATATGTAATAACAAGGTCAAAGATTAACTTTGCCAAGATTTTCCACAGTGCCTGGGATTTTTGGTATTACCCATTTACACTGTGACAGCTGAAATGGGCTCAATTTCCCAGCTGAGGAGCACAGTTTTTCCAAAACCAGGCTTTCTGAGATATCTCAAGGAGGCCACTCAGATATTAAAGATGTTAGTGCATTCAGCTCATCGGTGTCTTTGGAAAATCTTAGCCACAAGGGAACCAGCTTCTTAATAATGTTCCAAGCTGTGTGAGATAACCAGCTTGGCTTCACTTTTTGGGCTAGCTCAGAATGCAGCCCCTTCTGAGAATAGCAATGAAAACATGGTTTGCTTGAAGTACTGCAAGAGGCTGTACCATCAGGGAGGCAGAAGAATCTTGTATTCCTCTCACTGTGCGACAAAATCCAACCAATAATGCTCAGATGTCCTCTTTAAGCGAGTTAAGAGAAGCTACCTCACCGTTTTGGCAGCCATCCAGAGGGTGCATTTTGTGTCCAGAGTTGGGGAAAAAAGGCCATAGAGTCAATGGTTTTGCAGGAAGACTGACACACATACACACACACACGCAAAAAAAAAAAAATGGTTGGATTATTTTTAACAGGAGCAAATATTTCACACAGTTTTACTTTCAAAGGCCTGGCTGTGGCTTTTGTTTAGTTTATTTTGCACTTGGCTAGATCCCAGTGCACAATTTGCAGAACATGATCTGCCTTTCCTGTACCTATGGGGTTTTTTGGTAGCTCAGGACTAGAATCTGTGAAAATCTGGAGATCTCAAAGCACCACATTCAACGGCACTTGCCAGTATCTAATGTTAACAAGGTCAGTAGCAGTGTGGAAGTTATCTGACCTGGGGAATAGCTCAGCTTGGGCACCTCATCAGTCAGTAGCAGTCACTGTGAAAGCGATAGGTTTCCAACAGTGACTGAAGGTGGATATAAAATGTAATAGCAGTGAGAATTAAATGGTTTTAGGTTGGGGGCTTTTGTTTGAACAGCTGCTTAAATGGCCTAAGACTGGCCCATTACAAATATTTACCTGTTTCATATGAAGCACTGCATAGACAAAGAGTACCAGAAACTAAACCTAGAAAAGTAAGTTCTCTTTCAGCTACACTGCTGCCCTGGTGCATGTTGGCTGCCCTCTTCCAGCAATGCATGGCAGCCACAAACCTGCTGGGGTGCCCAGGGTGATATAAATAGCACAAGGTAGCAAGACTATGCTGGTAAATGTGACTCAGAAAAAGAGGGTACACGAGCATGTGCCAGGGATGGGGAGACAGTGTAGCTTGGTTTAAATCTGCAGAGAAAGCACCTCACACAGAGTTGTGTAAGAAGTTTGAAACTCTGCTCTCACTGTATCACCACCATCACATCTGTATCAGCAGGAGCGTCCCACTGCACTGGACAGACAGTCTGGCCTTGGCAGAGAGAGAGATGGAGGAGAGAAGAAGGACAAAGCTGAAAATGGAGAGCAGAGACAAACAAAATGTCTTCATGTCACTCTCGTCTCTGGCTTTTATTTGAGCATTGTCCTTATCCCCCTTCCTGCATCCCACAAAAGCTTCATATTGTTGTGCTCTCAGGAAGAGAACTGTTCTACATTAAATATCCAACCTAAATCACACAAGGGCTGGCTGAGAGCTCTTCAAAACCTTCCTACAGCTCCTACATGACACTGAACAGAAAGGCTCTTTAGGCCACTCTCCACAGTCTCTTCCAGTGGAAGAGCATGGGGGCATCAGGTGAAGGAAAAAACCAAAAGGAGATGCATCTTCATTCAATGATTTGGCCACTGTCCTTTTGTCTCTGTGTTTTAGAGACAAAGATTAGCTGAACTCTGAAACAACTTCAAAACCCTCCCACAGAAACTAAGGAGGGCTGAAGAAAAAAGGCAGAGAAAAGGGAAGCCAAATGACTACACGGAACAGCGACTGAGAAGAAGGAAAGAGATGGCAACAAGGGTTTAAAAATTTACAATAAGGAACCAGAGGGGGACAAAGAGCAAAGGACTCCCAACAGCAGCACTGCTCTAGTAAGCTGCTGAAACAGCAGTGCTGTTCTGTCCTGGAGCAGAAGGACGAATGGAAATAAGCCTCGCAGTCTTGGGGATCAGTCAAGCTTAATCCTCCTGTTAACACAACTGGCTGGCTTGGCCAAAGGCAAGAAGGAGGTAGTTAAGGAGGTCCCACAATATGGTAGTGTCTTAGTTGGGAAAAATGTAAATAAAAAGATGAGGAAGAAAGTGCAGCCTCCAGAATTTATTCTGGGGGAGCAGAAAGAGGGAACACAGCCTGGCAAACTTCATCTAAATGTGTGCTAGGCCTCACCTTGCCAAAAAGGCATAAGTCAAGAAACATCTTGAGCTGCTCTGTGAAGATAGTTGTGTCATAGAACCATAGAATCATAGAAGTGTTTGGGTTGGAAGGAGCCTTTAAAGAACCTCTAGTCCGCCCCCCTGCCGTGGGCAGCGACATCTTTCACTAGATCAGGTTGCTCAAAGCCGTATCCAACCTGACCTTAAACACTTCTAGGAATGAGGCACCCACAGCTTTTCTGGTCAACCTGTTTCAGTTACCACCCTTATCCTTAAAGAAAAATAAAATAAAAATCTCTGCTTGATGGAGAATTTTCTATCTTATGTCCATAGTGATTAGAGGGATTAAATTAAGGGTAGAAACTGGAAAACTGGATACCTGGCTATCTAAAACCAGTGAACAAGAAAACACAGAAAGAAGAAATCTCTCTCTCAACATTTTGGCTAATGATTCCCCTGGATATAGGAAGGGAAGGCACTGAGGCACACAATGGATTCTCGTTGCAAATGTTTTCCACAGAGCTTGGCACTGTTCTCAGTACCGTTTTGGTAGTGCTGAGAAGTCAGGGATCCTGGCGACAGGGCTGCCAGGGCTGTACACGCCAGCAGGCCTTAGCTTTCAAGTCCACAGTGAGTACAAGACAGCAGAAGAGACAATAACCAGACAGGGAGACTTTAAAAGAAAATGGTAGGTTAAGGAGGGAATACCTGTCTGTCTTATCTGTGGCATTTAGAAGACATCTATCGCCTTGTTTTCTAAACCTCAAACAAAATGACAGAATTATAGAGTTCAGAGGAACAACATACATCCCTCTGCTCCTCTGGAATGACAGTAGTAGGTGAAATGAGTGTTAAACAGATGATGGATAGAGGCATCTCCTTCCTTTCCCGGAAACTGGAGTCATTTCTGAGACAGACAGCTGGATGGAGGAAGACCAGTTTGTGCCATAAATTCAAGTGCAAGAACACAGATTCTTTGCCAGGTACTAGCTGTTTTGGAGACTCATTTGTATGACTTTTAAATATAGGTGGTGCTTCATCTAACATTGAGTTCATTATTCTCTCTGGAAATCCTATCCAGCTCCCACGAGGAATGCACTGTCCTAAGGGTGAGGAGAAGATAACTGCCTATCACTGTGACATTCACTCACTAGGATATAGGCTTCCTGTTAAGTCAGAGGTCCTGTTCTGGCCTCCTCTACTCACATTACACACCGTGTTCACCGGGCGCTATGGCCTTTGCAAATGCAGACGAAATTCTCCTTGATTTAATCAGTGTAATTTTCTCTTTCTTAATGGATTGGCCTTTCCCTCTGTGGGCCAGGAACACCAGCTGCAGTGAGAGCAGGGAGGGCTCACCAGAGTCACAGCAAACCTTCCACCACCCTGCTGTTTGTGGTGGTTGTTCCCTGCTCCTTTACCAGCAGCTCCTGCTCTCAAAGTCCACTTCAATTCAGTGAAGCTTGCAAGAAGCCCTGTCAGTTCTTACGATCACCTCGCTGTCCCTGTAAACAGACTCCTTTTAAACTCTGTGTCACTCACCAGCTGCCTCCTGTCTCTGCAGTGACAAACAGCAACCTTCAACTCAGACTGATGGAAAATTTATACCATCACAAAACACCCTCTGGCCTCCTTTTGTCATCCCCAGGACCTCACAGAGACCTGACCTCCAAAGATTGTGACAGAGCTGCTTTTAACAGACTCCAAGGAATGGTGGGAGTTTACCCCAGACCTGCCCCCACATCCTGACTTTCCTCTCCCTGCTTTAACCAGAATTTAATAAATTTGGCTCTTTTCCAAGAATGGAAACAAAGGAGAGAATATTGCCTTTAATCTCCTGGTCTTGCTTTCCTCATCAGGAAAAGAAGGGTAATAAAACAGATTTGCACACCTCTGAGGGTTGTTGTGAAGGGTAAGTTAGTTAATGCCTGGAAAGTGTTCTGAAATTGCTTACGATGTTGTAATGAAAAGTGTGAGCAGCATGTGAAAAAGGCATCACCTTCAGAGTTCAAATGATGCTGAGCTGAAACCTTACAGAAGGAGCCATTTTAAGAACAGCAACGCTGTCTACTGAGCTCACTTAATGTTGATGAAAACTTTGTTTTGAAGAAAGTGGAGAAAAGCCACTGCCTGTGGGAAGTGCCATCCGCGTTGGCCTAAAGCTCTTCTTTGCTCAGGAGGAAAATAACCCATTGTGCAGGTGCAAGCAGTGCCTGCTTGACATGACTTTGGAAATGTAAGCAGGAATCCTGTTGTATTGCTGTTACACAGCACAAACTGTGCGCTTGGTCTACGACCAGATGTGAATGAGTTTGTGGGATTATGCAAAGGACATTAGAAGAGGCGCTATCAGCAGCCCAGATCTTAAACTATCATGACTCAGATTTCATTACCATGAAATTTGCTTTAAAAGCTCAACATTTCCTACAGGTAGCAATTGTGGAGAGGGGTTCCCCTTCCTTCTCACTTCCAAGCCCTGAATTCGTAAATCTTTTCTTTGCAATACTGATCACTAGAAAACTTCCAGAGAAATAAACAAAAGTTGAATTTCTCACAAAACCACTCAGTTCCAGAAGCTGGGGTTTAATGTCAAATACAAAGAACTATAAATGCCAACAGCAGAGCTAATGAATTGGCGAAGTATCCTCTGTCCCTGGCAAAGGCTCCCTACAGGTGACAAGTTTGGGCTCTGAGCTGTCTGCTTCTCGTAAGGCAGAGAAAGGAGTAGGCTGAGGGGAGGGCACCTCTCACAACATGATCCCTCACACATGAAGTCACCTCTACGCAGTGAGGACTATTGCTAAGGTATAAAGGCTGCACAGAATTGTACCGATTTGCTGAGCAAGTGATTGCAGGTACCGTTCTATCTGCCCTCACATTTTTGAGGCATTAGCCAGCAAGGCTGTGGCTCCGTTGCTTTCCTGCAACATGAACAGCAATATTTACAGCACCCAGAAATAGACTGAGGAGGCAAGACACCCAATCATTCCGAAAGCCAGAGGGCTTAGCCAGCTCCATAATTATGTTTTAAAATACCTGCAGTCACATCTGGAGAGCAAAGCAGGATCTGTATTCTCCTCCCCCTCCCTCTTCCTTTCCATGCGAAAGGTACAGCACTACCATGCACTGTCTGAGGGCCAAGGCCATGTTTGCTTTGATCTGATAACAAACTGTATAATAATAGCTGGTTGGCATTCAGGAAAAATGCTGCTTGCTTTAACGTGTGGTTTTTCATCAGAAGTGGAAGCAAAGATCACTTCTCTTCAGGGACACACCAAATGAAGGACAATTCGCAGGAGCCAAACTCCAAATAAGTGGTCCACTCCGCAATGAAAACACGCTAAACCCCAGATTTTAATATAGCTTCCAGCTACTTCTTGTACAGGAAACTTTGATGCTTATGAGGTGGCGTGGGCTTGAAACCCATCAAGTCTTAGGATCCATTCTTACTTCTGCTCCAGGCTTGCTTTGCAACTGCTTATTAGTTTCTAGAGGGGAACTGAAGAGTCTTAAAATAAATTCCAGGGCATATCACCTTTGGCAAGCTTCTCTATGGAGATAACAGTGTTTACTCCTTTGCTTTACAAGGGTATTGGGGCTGTAATTACAACTGTAGTACTTTGACCATGTAAATGCTACGTTGTCATAATTTTCTCTCCTTCACTCTATCTAAAACAGGACTTCAAGATTTATAGGTCTCTCAGTCATCTTCTTTCCTGGGTGTCAAAGACATAAGGAAATCATGCCCGTCTGTGACAAAAGCTTGAGAGTCAATATTAAATACAGCTGAGGCTTTGACTCCCTTTTGGACCTTGTTATTACATCACTAGAAGAAAAGGTAACGTGGCCACAAGCCATAGATCAAGGATGTGTAATTTATCAGCTGCTCTGTGAGTACCGATGGCACTCACAGAACCATCGTCCTGGAAAAGCTGGCCCTCTGACACCTGTGAGTTTCTTTATTTCAGAATCAATGTTATCAACAAATCATTATTTCCTCCTTCAGAGGCAGATTTTTACCACCAATAAATATGCTTTAAATTCTGTCATCATCAGAACTGTAACTCACATTTTACTGCTTGGAACAAAAATGCTGTTTTCAACATTAACTAAGTCAAAGCATACATTTACCTTCTGACTACAGACTCTCCCCGATGCCAGAACAGAACTCCTATACAGCCCCTTGAATATGGGCAGACACTGTGATATATAAAACACTCCTTCAACTAAAAGGTCAGTAAAGAATTCTGGTTTTTTCGCTATTTGAAACCCTCTATAGCCTCAAATTAAGACCTCTGTCTTTCTGCCTAAGCAGAAGTCCTGTTGCCTTGCTTAGTCATTTTGAAAGGCTCAATTCTCACTATTTTATTTAAGAATGCAGAGAAAAGCAGTGGAGTATTCTGTTTTGTGTTTGTTAAATACATAAATGAGATGATTGGCCACAGGGGACTGGGAAGGGAGGAGGGCTGGAAGATAAATCACAGTGGAAATTCAATAACTGTATTTCTTTTTTAAAATAGCCTCCCAGTAGTTTCCAAAGACATTATTTATAGAGCACCACATGCAATAAGAGTTTAACAGGCAAGGCAGACAAAGGTTTCAGAACGAAAGCATGGTTCAATCGTCAGTTGCACAATTTTCATCTCCCCAAGCTCCCACTCTTGCCTGCACGTTCCCACCTCTCATCACCTGTACTCTGTGCTGACACACTTTGGAGCCACATGCATACTGGATCAGGGAGCTCTGATCCAACTGAAAAACTACGTCTGCAAAACAAACAACAAAAAAAAAAAGAGCCAGCAATACTTTTTGGTCAGATGAGTTCCCTGGTCAGATTCATCACCCAGCAGCACAAATGCTGCATGCACAAGGGCAGCGCGTGAGGAAAGGATGGCCGCAGCAGCAGGAAGAGAAGAGTGTCACAGTGCCTACTTAAGCCACCAGCAATGCTGGCAGACTGATTATTAAACTAGTCCTCACCTTCACCCCCATGGTCTGAGGACAGGCAGAGCCATTCCCTTCACTAAATGGCACTGTTCACAGCAAAGACAGCCTAAGGTTGTCGCCAGTTCTTGTGATCTTTGTGGGAGCATGGAGTCATGTTACCCATGTGAGAATCCCTTTGGAAAGTTGTTTCACTTGAATCCCTCCTAGCTGTGGAAGGAAAAAGCAAGAAAGTTAGATCCTAACAGCCTAAAATGCTGAAAGCAAAGAGAAGAATCTCACACTCACAACAACAAAGACTCTGACTCCACAGCTCCTGCCATGCCAAATGGCTTTTATTTAATTCTTTTTTATTTGCCATTTTGTTTGTTGTTTGTTAAGGGAAAAGCAGCTTTCAAGGCATTCTACTTTAAAAAGTGTGTGCCAAGAGGAAAGCAGCAGAGTGTAGATCAGGATTAGGGGTGCAGGAAGACTGAGGAGCAAAGAATTTTAGGAGGGAAGGTAAGGCAGTAGGGGGAAGGAAGAGAAGGACCTAGGAAGCAAGGACAAGATGGGAGAAATGTCAGGAAGGAGACAGACACGACCTAAGGGTGCATTTACTCCACACAACTAGCTGGGCTGCAGTAGCCAGCGTGGGTATTCCAGCTCAGCAATCTCTCTCATCACTACATCCACCTGCTCTGTGCGGTCTGTGGGTGTAGCCTGAATTGTATTGGCCTTGCAAAGAAAAATAAAGACTTCTGGGAAGATACAGAGGTGAGGGGAGACCAAAGGAAGGCATTTAAACTGGGGAAGAAGATACTAGCTGGCTGAGCAGATGAGATACATGGATTTTATGGTGGGTTTCAGCTTGATTATGGGGTATAAGAGAGTTTAGGAGGCTCATTAGGATTTTTTTCCCTGTATGTTATTGTGCATGGGCCACTCAGCTAGCACAGCTAGGTACTCACATGTTGTGACCAATGGAACTTTTTAATTAAACAGAGGGTTGCTTCAGCTTGCTGTGCAAGCTTCAGTTTCAATCATCAAAGCTTCTTCTGTTCCTATGCTACAGCAAATGCCCTTGCAGCTTCTTAGGGCTTGGAGAAGTGTCAGCGCAGTTCTAAGGAAGAGCATGTGATTCCTGAGACTTGTGTCTTGCATGGGATCAAAGTTTTGTCAAAAGCCCTGTACTCTCAGGAAATCCTCCTCATAATTAACATTTACATAACGACTCCTTTAGAGGCCAAGCATATGTTTACATTCCTCCAGTCTGTTTTTTTAAGAGACAGCACTGGCCAGAAGCTTTTGCAAAAGCACTGGAATTAGGTCTTTGTTCTCAGCTCTGCTCCTTCCACCCGTGAGATATTTAGCAAGTGTCTAAGGAGACAAATGCTCCCACACAACCCTTTGTTTACCAAAGAACCTGGGAGCATTCTGCTTTTCTTGAGGGAATGCATCAGGAAGAAGTGACAGAGAGCTTGTGGGGTGCCTGAGCCATCCTGTCCCCTCCCACCGATGGTATATGGGGTTGGGGTAGAAAAGAGATCTGAGGATCTTTGAGGAAGGATGCCCAACAAATGTCTCTCACCTAAAGAGGTCACAGCTCTGCGGAGTGTGCTGCAAAGGGAATCAGTGGCTCTGACTTGAGGAAAGGCAAGATTTCAAAGTTTTTACAGTGAGGGTGGTGAAACACTGGCCCAGGTTACTCAGAGAGGTGGTAGATGCCCCATCCCTGGAAACATTCCAGGTCAGGTTGGATGGAGCTTTGAGCAACCCGCTCTAGTTGAAGATGTCCCTGCTCACTGCAGGGGGTTTGGACTAGATGACCTTTAAAGATGCCTTCCAACCCAAGCATACCATGATTCTATGATTCTGCCTCACCCTCTAGTCTTCAGGGCCCTTCTTCTCTGTGCCTCCTGAATTGGTATTTATTGTCTATAAAATGGATGTGCCTTAATAATCTTCACCCGCTGAGACTACCAGATACATCTTATAGACAGTCTGATGTGAATCATCATCAAAGTCTCAGAAGATGGAAGCTGGTAAAAGAGTAAGCTGTGGACCAGCTGGCTTTTGAGTAACTCTTCTTCTAATTGCAAGTTCCCCTTCAGTCTGGCTCACAGCCCCAGAACCATCTAAATGATTTAATTTTGGCTATGATCACAACCTCTCTCAGGACTGCTACAATCTCATGAGGGGTCAGAAGCCCAGATTTGGGAACTATTGCCTCAGAGTGCTCATGTTCTACTGTGGTTTCTGACGGATAATTTTTAAACAGGCAAACCATCTGAGCAGGGTAAAGTCAGTCCTGTGAAAAGATGCACTGTCCTTTCTAGGAAACAAAATTATCTAGATTAGAGAAACACCAAGAGGTATGTTCTGTCATACAATTTTTAAAAGTTCTTCTGGGTTCTTCTAAAGCTATGAAATGTCACATCCGGGAATGAGGCAATCTTCATAATTAAGTTCTTGGAAAAAAAAGAGTAAGCATTTCTGAGGACAGAAAAGGCCAATAAATGTAAATCTGCCAGCTGTCTGCACAGAGCCCTCCAGGACAGAGGCCAGCGTTGCTCCCAAACTGAGCTGGGCTGTCCATGGAGAAGTGAATGGTGAGAGCAGCTGCCACATGCACTAGTTTATTGAATATCCTTCATAACCTGACTAGCAGGAATTCCAATTGCAATTTAAAGCAGTAGGGCAACAATGTCCCTCCTTGAGTTTTTCTGGATTCTGTCCTCACTGCTTCAGGAAGAATCAGTTTTACCTTTCTGTAACAGGACTGGTTTGAAGTCCACCTCTGGTTTCATTGGAGGGTTTCTCATCGGACTTTTCCGAAGTTTTTTGTGACTCTTGAGAGTATCTTTGCTTAAGAATGTGCATTTAAGAATGACAGAATTCTCCCTTAAACTTGCACAAGAAAGCATCTGCTTAGTGAGATGCTGGAGTTCCATCATGCACAGGCAGGGACTACATCTAGGCTCGATGCTGTAAGTGCTAAGAAGATGTTTACCCAGTTCATGTTTGTTTCTGCTTACAAATTTACCCCATGTTAATATAATACCTCTAAATTCACCCAAATTCATCTTACGCACCTGGGCGCATAGAAATTAAGAAGTGGTGTCCCTTTTAACCTATCACTTGAAAACGTTCAAGTTGAAACACCTTGCAATTTAATTTGTGATAGAAGTCTGGATTCCTGAAGCAGCAAACCTATTCACAGGGGATGGTGTCACCCTGTGTCAGTAAGAATGCCAGCGTTTGGCAATCGGAGCTCACTGAGTTTAATGTGAAAGTAGTTTTCCTTATCCATCACTTCCTCTACAGTTTGTTTCTTTCAGTAGTCCACAGCTTTAAAACCATGCTCTTCTGTTCTGTTAAAATATGTGGACTAATCTCTGGTAAACCACCATATTTGATTTAGTTGAGTATGTTTTAATAACATTTTCAGTTCACATAGTTAGTTCACGTGCCAAGTATTACATTTTTTCGTTCCCCACAAAATCAGGACAAACTGTACGTCTCCTGCTGTGTCCAAAGCAGCTTTGGCTACCTTTCAGCTATGCTAATTAAAGAATACAGCAATCCTATTTTTATCTGATTTTAAAATAGTACAGATAGATACACTGCTGGCAATTTGACTTGTTTGGATGCAAAAGTAAAGTAGTTAATTGCGCAAAAAGTTCAGTAGTTTGTTTTCTGCTATTCATTTTCACATCCATGCACAGACCCATGCTCAGATAGAGGCCATAATGCTGTCAAACCATTACAAAGATTTATCACATCCACTTTCAGAATAAGGCTTAAGAATATAGATTTCAATAAACTTAAGTAAACAGAATGTCAAGGAACACAGAAGGTAAAAGGAAGAGAATAGCGATACCAAGGTATAACGACTTTTCCTGAACAAAACTTACTACAGTACCAAAAAGGTCTGTTTTGAAAAGGATGTTTTTAATGTTTCTCAATGCATTGTTTAACCATTTAAAAAATATTTACCAAGTAATGTTTTTAGCATTAAGCACTCCAGCCCACAAATCTTAAAACATTGTGAACCTGAAAAAAAAAAAAAAGATTGATATAATGTCCCAAGAGTAAAAGGGTTTTGTGAATCGGAAAAAAGTGTTAAGCTCAGGCAGGCACTAAATCCGCAGAACCAACTCCCTGCTCCTCACCAACACAACTTACTGCTTCACTGCGTGGGTATTGCTGGCCAGACTCATAGCTTACAGGGACAAACCCTATTCTGTTTGAAGGTGGTGGGCATTCTACCATCGATTCAACAGGAGCAGAATTTGACACCTGGAAGCATCCCGCGTGTGATGAAATACGGACCTGCAATGTATCTAGTCTGTGGTTTTACCTGCCTACGGTACCATTTTCTTTACAGCTGTTCTTAGTTAAACATTCTTTTAGACATCTGATCTTTCAGGTCAACAAGCTGTTGCACAAACTACTTTTCTTCTCCTATTTCCTCTAACTGGGTTACGTACTCTGAATCGGTTTAATGCATCTGATTTTCAATTTTGCTCTATTTTTTGCTGGTTTGTAGGTTGAGAGGGCTCAAACCCACTGGTGCACAGAGTGCACATCAGCGTCTTGCTTTGGGAGCTCTTCCTCAGTTTCAGCTGCTGTTGCAGTGCACAGAGTCTTTAGCAATGAACAGGCTCTTGGAGAATGTTAGAAGAGAATACCACACATGCAGGGTTAGTGTTTTGAGTTGAACATATCCCAGTGCCATTTGAGAGACTATAATCCTTCCTTTTGGACCATTATTCCTTCTGTATTCCTCCGGTAGGAAGCACTGCCAACATGGCTGGCTTTCCAATGAAAAGGGACACTGTATGAAAAGGCAAAGGAGAGCTTCATTGATCAGCAAAAGCACGCAGAAGTGGTCCAAAGAGAGGAACTCAATGGGTGGACGCATTAGAAATGAGACACAGATCCTCCACCACTCTTTGCTCCTGCTTTCAGATAAAAATGACTGGCAAGAATTCCTGTGATTTTGTGATCCATGGAAAGTGAACTTTCTGGCCTGCAGCCAGCTGGAAAGGTCCACATCACACAACTTCCAACACAGCAGGTGTCTTCTGATCTAAAGTCCCAGAAGCCTGTTGCCAGATTCACTTGTAGCTTTAAACAGATACGGATTTACCAGGAGGCTACCAAGGGAATTTCAGCCCCATTACAGCCCCTCTCCCACTCCACTGCTGTAGTGCTGACAACCCACTTGTTCCCAGCATATCACTCCATCCTCCCTCTGCAAGCAGTGGGTGGTGAAGAGAAGGTACGATGTGAGGCAGAACTGTGAGCATGTATTCTCCTGCATTTGGCCCTCTGCTGAGGCACCTCCCCGAGGCCAATGAGCTGGCAGAAAGCTGGGTGCCTGACACATGGCTGTGAAGGGAGCGCTGTGTCCCTGCCATTCACATCTGGCCTGCATCTGCCCCTGGCCTGAGTGGAGGAAACAAGCAGAACGTGCAAGCAGATCACTTCTAGGCAGGGATGATGGCTGAAGCCTGCAGCACTGCTACTCAGAAATTATCGCTTTGAGCTCTAAGAATTAAAACGAGGAAGCACAGGGTGACAGAGAAGGTGAGAGCAGTCATTCCAATATAACTTGTAATTCTTTGCTTCTGACATCCTGACAAACAAAGCAATTTAAAATATCCAGTTCATTTACCTTTTTATGCATTTTCTCCATTTTATGGAATGGAAAGCACTTTCACTTATGTACTTGTGTACTGGAACGAATTAGGACAAATCCTCTATTGATTTTAAGATTCAGAAAAGCTTATACACCATCAGAATGTTGGAAGGCATTTAGTTAATGTCCTTTTCAGTGCAGCAGTTTGACATAATCAGCATGAAGCCTGCCCACATGTAAATGCAGTCATTGACCTCTGAAGCCCAGAGCCAAGCACTGATAGCCTGACTCACTCCCGCAGGCCAGATTCAGAGCTCACATAAAGACCAGGGAATGGGACCAACCTGTACAGAGCTTGAAACCAAGGCATTGGCATAAATGGATTTCTTCATTTAAGGAAGGGAAACACGCTTTACTTTTGCTGCACAGACCCAGTTGTGAGAATACTGTTCACACATAGGTTTTCTTTCTGGGTGAGAAGCCCCATTCAAGTCAGCATTGGCAGGACTGGCCCCAGTTATTTACTTTCTATAGTTGGCATTGCCAGCATCAACATTTTTGTTTCACTCCACATCAGAATTCATGTGGGTGTAAAGCTTTCCCAGACATAGAGCATGAGCACATGAGCCTCAACATTAATGAGGGAATCTATTAAGCTCTGCTGCACGTATGTGTGTGCAAGAGTATGAGCGTAAGTACCAATTATAGCCTAGCAGCAGCTGAAGTGGCTGTTCCATTCATACCTAGCATTTTCGTTTGGTTATAACTTCCCTTAAAAATATTCCTTTGGAGCTGAAGTGTTATGCTTGCTTTTGGCTCAAAGGTGACTGAAGAAAACAATAGGAGCTGCTTCTGAGTTACAGGAGCTTGAAAGGAATGCAGTTCCTCCTGCACTTGCCCTGCTGGCTTGATGCTTGTGAACTGGCAGGGAAGGGGAATGAATGACAGTCCTCGTTCAGCATGCCCAGAGAAGGATTCTTATCAAATGCTGTCTCCTGCCAAGCCTCATGAACCCTGCCAGCCTGGAACGACAGGGAGAAGCATTTGGCAGCAAGGGCCTAGGTCTTTGAGATGAAACTAGGGGGAATGGATGGAGACACTGTCACTAGCTGGGACTGAGCCACTTGATTTTCCTGTATGAAAGACTGTCTACAGGAATTTTGGAGAAGTATATTGGTGCACTTACCATGCTGCTGAGGCCGCATTGCAAGGGTTGTTTTTCCCCTTGGAGCATGTGAGTGAGTTGCTGTGAGAGAGCCCACTGTCGAGAAAGGATGCGAAACAAAAAGGGAAGAGCAGCGGGAGTGCTTTAGGAATGGTTGCTGCTGGGCAGTGCACGGCGGACGCAGGGGCCAGCACACCACTCGCTCCTCAGAGGTGTCAGTGTTTGACACATCCACTGGGAAGTGTGAACAAAATGTGGGGGAGCTTGTTTCCTTCCTGTCTTGCACTCAAAAAGACATTTATTACACGCATTTGTCAGTCAAGTAGCAATCCTGGTCTTGAAGGCATTTGCTTATAGCGTTAATGACACAATCAGTTTTGCAATGCGCAAGTTTCATGTCAGGGCAAGGAGAGAAAGGTGTTAGAACACACAACAGGATTCAAAATCATCGTATTTGTTTTCCACCACTACTTAGATGTTCTCATATGGCATGGAAGCTCCTTTACCCAGATATCCTACTCCTAAGCAGATACAGCAAAATCAGTTCTGATTGCCCCCCTCCTGTGAAATGGGACTGACTTACTTCTCTCCCTTCCTGCCTGCTTTTCTTATGTCAAAATTACATTAGCTGTTGGGCAGCTGCTTTCTTCCTTGACGCTCATCTTCCTTTTGGGGAACAGAACAGCAAGGGACATAAACTACTAGTTAACGTGAGCTGCTTGAGAAGGTGACACAAGCTGCAGAGCTCAGAATACTGCATGTGAGGACGGGTGTTGTATATTGGTTTTACATAGAGAGGTACAAAAGAGGAAATGTGAGAGGAACAAAAGGGACATCAGAGTTGTCACCATTTCCACAAGGAGGGAAGAGAATAAAAAAAGAGATGCCTGATTCACCATGGACTTGAGGAAGCTGGCTTTGTCTGCAAGGACTAGATGTGAACTAGGTGTGAGGACAGTGAGCAGCTAGAAGAAAAGCAGGTGCTGTAAGAGGGATGCAGAGCGATAGGTGATTTCAGCA
>NW_010408728.1:0-3180 GCF_000710305.1 Buceros rhinoceros silvestris | reverse complement strand
AGGAGCATTCTGGATAGGCTCAAGGTAGGTATTTAGACAGAGGAGGGTGATGTATTTGAAGCATGAATGAACAGAGCACAGACCATTAGGAAAGGAAGGAACTGAGTACTTAAAAGTTTGAAGGATCAGAAACATAATTTTATACGAATTGGATACAAAGAGAAGCAAAAGTAAAATGTGGCAGGATGTCATGTGACATGTGGGCAAGAGGAATGCTGGAGGTGTAAACAAGCACATCTGGAGCAGCAGAAAGGGGTATCAGTTAAAAGCATCCCAGCTCCATTGTGTGTGGTGGCTACTTCATGCTATTCCAGCAGACTTCAGTGGTCCTGCCGCCTGCTGCCCCCACATATCACCTGGCCACTTTGCCCAGCTCTGCTGGCTGCATGAGCGAGCAACGAGAACCACGTGCCTAGGCCACTCCATTTCACTGTGCCAAGTGCTACTTTGACCACAACTTTTCTACATCCCAGTTTCTTTATCTTCTTAGTGGTGTTACAAAAACAAATCAATTATTGGCCATAAAATTATACTGTGAAATTGCCATGGTGATGCAAATTATGTTGGATTCTAAATGTTTTTCACAGAAAAGCAATATTGGGTAAATCTTTGCCAAACTCTGAAAATGGTTTTGAAATTGCTATACTGCAGTTAAATGGGCAGAGTCCTACCGGGCTGGGCAGAATTAGCCTACTCAGAAGCGCAGCAATAACCTTGGGTGCTGTGCATGGTTAGTGAGCAGCCTGGTTTTAGCCATGCAGCAGCTCTGGAGTTCCGCGTTGTCAAAGGGGCTCGAGAAGTGAACCGTATAGTCCTACAACACTAGGGATGCGGGTATACGTCATAACATTCGGGAAGCCAAACAGCTGGTGTTTTCTGTTTTCTGCAGTCTGTATCTTCTGTCTAACTCAAACAGATGCCAAATTCTTGGGGCTGACATCAAATTCACCTTACCTTAACAGCTGGGGAAAATACTACAGTCCTTAATAGCAAATGAAACTGTGGTGATCCTTGAAATGGTCATGGGAAACATATGGATTGTAACATGTTCCCAAATAACTTACAGGACACCAAAAGCATGTTTCCCAACCTTATTCAGGTGGGTTTGCTGCCTCTGGTTTTCCTCCCTATTGCCTCCTTGCCCCATCACTGTCCCTCTTACCATTCCCTTCAGCAGTTCCATCACCCAGCCCTATTTCAAATTTTTTACCTTTCTGCGACTTCTCCTCATCAGGCCCCTGCACTTCCCAGATGATGGTTGCTGGGTTTTTGTGTGGTTGCTTCCAGATATACCCTCAGATCCTTGGTAATGAGCCTGCTACAGTTTATTATCATGTGCTCAGCTTTGTGCCTCACCAGTTTCGTGCCCCAGAAGGGCTGATTTCTAACAGACCTGTGATTCAGCCAAAATGCTGTTTGACTCCTGAAGCTACACCTGGTTAATAGTGCCTCCCAAGCCACAGCCTTCCTAATCATCTGCGACGATACGATGCGTGGAGGAAGGGCATGGATGCCAGCAGCACTGCGAACACCGGAGCACCCAGTTGGATTGTGCAGCAGGCACCACGGGGAGTAGAAATGACACTGCTGCAAGGAGGTGGTGTCCATACCAAATCACAGAGGTCATGCTGAGGCAGGGCTTTCAGCACTGTGCAACAGACACGGGGAGAAACAGCCCTGTCAGCTTGTCTGTCCTTCCAGGATAGCTGGATGCCAGCAAAACACTGACATTTTGGGGAGCTTGGGAATGCAAGAGACAGCATTTTTGCAGGAGCTGGATCCAGGCTCCAGAAGAACTTTTCACAAGAGAAAATAACATTGTTTAGGTTTGCCTCTTGGCTAAATATAGGACTCCTTTCTCTGCATTAGTTTCTCTTCAGATACGTGCTCCTGTCCCCTTTGCTTTCAAGCACACCCAGCCACACAAACAAAACCAGAGGAGCTATAGACTAATCAAACTTGTTTTCTGCACATTGGAAAGGAAAAGAGATAATATTTTGATTTCAATTTCCAAATCTTTGGGAGGTGCTCAGATATTATCTATCACAGTGCTTCAAGCTCCTCACTGTAATGTTAACAAGTGGTTCCCAAGCAATTAAAAAGCAACAAACAACTACAAAAGTATGTTTTCCCATCACTTCTCTCTCCCATTTCTGCTTATGAATAAAAATAATGAGCAAGAATTATTAACTGTGGGGTAAAAGTGTGAGATTCCTGTGCATATGAAGAACTGTAAAAAGGATAAATTTATTTTGACCAAGTCCCCTTAGGGACTTTTTGTCCCCTTAGGAACGAGATATTTTGTCTGAATCTGGTCTCAGTAACTCCCAGAGTCACAAGTTTCCCCCGCGTGGATAGTTTCACTGTTCCTGGAGAAAGCAACAGGCATAACCAGAGAAGAACTGATGGAGCCTGAATTACTTATGCCAATTCTGTGGAACGTCTCCAAATAGAAACATGAACTGGGGTGTCAAAATCTTGGTCCTAGCTGCAGTTAGCGTAAAAAATACCAGCAGCGTTAACTGCTGCGTTGTAAACAGATAATCCTACTTATGTATCCTGTCAAGCAGAGAGAGTCGAGTATCATTTGTAAACTGTTTAAGTTGCCTAATAAATATTTCAGTGGCTTCATGGATGAGAGAGTTCCAAGACAATTCTTCAGGAGACTTTTCTGGGAAAGGAAGCAGATTTGTCTGCTGGAATCCCATGGTTTCACTGCGTTATTTGCTGCTGTGCGTTTGGGAAGGAGCAGAAGGGCCCTGCTCTGAGAAGGGCACTGCTCTGAGAAGTAGTGGAAGGCGCAGGTAGCTGGGAGGCTGTGACTGCACTCTGGCAAGGCACAGGAGAGGGCCACCACTCCGGCAGCGGTTCCGCACTGTTCCACTGCGGCTGGACCATACGGGTACCGGGTTCACGAACACCTGGTAAGGGACAGCTGGCTAACTTTTACGAACAGAAAATTAAGCAACTTCGTACAAAATCCCAACAAGCCAAGGCCGGAGCCACCAAGTCCAAGAGCTCTGAGAAGCATTAGCTGAATAGCAGAACAGTGGGAGGCTGGTCATGAGAGACCTGACAACCACCCATTTCTTGTGCCTGCCGTGATGCACATTCAAGGAATTTCTGGCAACTTTTCAAATGGCAGTAACTCAGGAGAAGCACGATCGCAGCAACTGCGCA
>NW_010408727.1:13064-50650 GCF_000710305.1 Buceros rhinoceros silvestris | reverse complement strand
CCGACCCCCCCCCACCCCGCCCCCGCAATATGTTTGAAATAATTGATTTTTTTCATTTAAAAGCACTTTGGAATATAGTTTGCCTCTAGAGTCAAACAGAGAAGGGATCTCTGTTTATGTAACAGAATGTTTGATAGTGGACAGTATTTCTACTAGTATTTCTAGAATTATAAATGAAACTAAATATATTCGTTTGCCAAATATAAGTATGTTTGGCATTTTAAAATACAGGCTTTTGTCTTCACAATTATTTTCGATTAAATCTGCTGATCAAACCACTGTTATTCTGAAGTAGTATTTGCGTTTGTGAATTAAATAGATGTATGTGATGTGGTTGTGTAGTTATGCATGAAAAGTCCTTTTGTCTCAGTTGTCATTTCCTCCACCCGTCAGAGATAGATAAAAATCTTTTCAATAAATCTATCACTAGTCCTTTTAGAACATGTAAGTAGGTGCCATTTTCTTACTTGGTTAAAAGTTTGGGGTTTTTTCTTGTTCATTTATGAGATTTAGACATAAAAACCATCAGTGAAGTTTTCCAAAGCTTTTTAATAATGTATTACAAGAAATATGGTGAGCACATTTTATCTGACAAATAGTTGTAACTCTGCTAATATAGTCACCTTAAAACTGTACTCATTGAGTAAATTTGGCCAAATTTTACAGGAATGTAATTTGACTAGAGCTTTTGTACTTAAGGCAAGTTTTGGTGCCTGTTTCCTATCCATTTGAAAATTATCTATTTAAGAACTTCAGAGTATTTAATGCTTTTCCAAACTGGTCATAATTCCACCGGGTTTACCTGAAGTAAATGAAGTTTTTTATTTTAACCCTTCATCAGTCTGTGCCCCTAGATGTAGAAGATACCTGAAGTAGCAAAGATTTAGCTGTAGGTTTAAAGGTGGTAGAGTTGTCTTAGGCTTTAGTGTAATTTATTCGTAGTTGTACGTTTGTTCAGTAGAACATTGAAAAAATATACAGCCCTTGAGGGGAAGAGGAAGAGGGCAAAGCAGACTTGTAAAAGTGCATTCAGTTTATCTCCCACTGCATTATTTTGATATGGAGATGGAAAAAAGCTGTGTGTAAAAACGTAATAGGGCATCTTGAATTTTATACAGACAATCTATGTAATGGAATAAACTAATTTGAAAGCATACCATCATTGTTACACAAATATTTCAGCGAAATAAGTGCAAGTTGTTGACATTTTAAACTATTTCAGAAAAGTCCAGATCTAATTTAGCACCCAGTCCTTTACCTTTAGATTACAGTGGAGCTTGACCAAACTCTTCAGTAACTGAGATCACAAAAGATAACGAAAAAGATACATGGTTCTCTAAAACCAGTAATGCACCAAGAAACGTTTTGTTTCATAAAGGTTCTGATTTCACTGTCTCTGTACAATACATAGCCAGTCCTCTCAAATGAATGGGACTATTTCTAACCTGAAAATAGGAACATGTTTGTAGAGCTTACTAAATAAACATGCTGTATTTCCCACACTCACCACACCCCAAAATACCAGATCTACTTTTTGTGCCAAAAGCCAAGGAAACTGAGTGTTTATAGGGAAGTACTATAGAAGGTACAGGATGTGGACCCAACAAGCTGTATGCAAATTTAATACATGCCTAGAGATGTTATTCCAAAACCTAGTATGATAAAATCCTGGCTCCACTGAAGCCTGTAAATTTCCATTGACTTAAATGGAGCCTGGATTTCCTCTACATCATTTTCTTGCTTTATTACAGAAATGCTAACCAAAGCCATTGAGTTTTAGGGGATGAAAGTACTTCTGTAACTACATTGATGGGATAACTGAGCACTTCTTTGAAAGGTGGGCTTCTTTGTTTCTTTCAAAACCCTTTTATTTCTTTGTCTACAGACCTTACAGGACTTTTACCAAAGGTAGTGGCAGAATTATAGCAGTTTTTATTCTACTGAATATTGGATAAGCATTGGACTTCATTGGATTTTAGTTAATTTCAAATATTGGAGTTTAGTGAAGTTACCTCATTACAAAAGGTTACCAGTAGTATGAGTTCCTGATTATACATCTAACTGGCACTGAATCGTTCTTTTGGGGAGTATCCCCTAGCCTCTCCCTGACTCATCTGCTTTAGTTGGGTGGACAAACAAAAAGCATTGTGGTAAGTTGCTAAACTGGTTAGTTTCTTTGTAGAGCCCTTCAAATGTATATTGCAGATATAAGTTACAATATTATTGTCCAAAACTGGGATGGGTTCCCCAGCAAACCATCCGTCACATACCAGAAATAATACTGTAGTGCCACACAAATCTGTGGCCTCATGATCGTTTAGGTAGCTGTGCTCATCAGCAGAAGCAACAAAGCTGCTAAGTAGATCTGACAAAACTTTTTCACACATGAAATCAGCTCCTCGAGAAATCTTCCTTGAAAAAAAAAAAGGCAAAACCTTTTTGTGAGATGACTGTCTAACTCATACAGTTTCTGTAATTTTTGTATCAATGCATCACTGAAATTATTGTCCTAATTGTGTATTTCTAAGTAAAAAAAGTTGTGGGTTTGCTAAGTAAGATCTTTCTAAAATCATCTGAATATTCTTCCATATATTTGAATTTTTGAAAATGGAAAGTGGGATATAACTCTTCTCTGAGACCTTCTCAAGAGAATCTGAAAAAAAAAAAAATCACTGAAGTGGCTTTTGGCTATCTCAAACCAGTAGCTGCTAATCCTAAATTGGATTTCTCTAAGTAACTACAGAAAGATTTTGACCCAAGTCAGCTCAAAGCTTGGATTTATTTGAAAATCTTTAATTTAGAATAATCTGACTGCAGTAATTGCTTAGATAAAAGGGGCTGGATTGGACACAGCTCTAATTCAGATTATTGTTTAGAAAGACGGAGAGTTCCTGAGGACCTGAATGAAGTCTTTGGCAGGAGTTGCATTTAATTCCATAATTTTTCAGACACACTTCCATAGCCTGCTGTTTTGCTTGCTTGCACTCTCTTTTCTTCTCATTAATAAAGTCAGAAGCAGAAACTCCCTTGAACATTCTCTCCATGGGCTTGCACAGTTGACATTATTCCTTTATAAATCATCTCTCTCTGCAAGCTTTCATTTTGTTCCCTGAAAGGGGTTTTCCAGCCTGTCTGGTGATGCACGTGGGGTATTGCCAAGCAATAATGGAAATGAGCCCATTAACTCATGGTTCCCTTCCCAGGATAATCTGCTGCCCCATCTGTGTGTTTGCAGCAAGCTTCTGCTATTGCAACATCTGCCCAATGGTTATTATGTGATCCGTTTAATATATTTTAGAGGAGCCATAACCACCGCTGTGCCTAGATGGGATACCGGGAAGGCCTCAGCAGACATGCCAGAGCAGCCTCTCCAGGGGAATGAATTGGAGCCAGATTCACCACAGTCAGTTAAGTCCACATTCCTTTGGTACATGTGTGGCTAATCTACTTTTAATTGAGCTCCATTGTTTTCATATATTTAGTAAACAAACGTGCATAGGTACAAAAGCTGCTGCTTGTTGACAACACAAACAGTATGCAGCTTGCTGCAGCTTTGGACAGGCACCCTTGGCACTAGATGTGGTAGAGCGTATTTGATGAGCAGACATATTTCTTTGCGCTTTTTGCCTTTTTCTTTTCTTTCCTTTTTTAACGTTTCCTGGATTTTGGTGTCCCAGAGGCCTATTCTGTGTGATTATCATCACAGCTGAGTGTTGGTGCAAATGCAAGGTCTTGCTCCATGCAGAGACATCTGTATGCCAGCATTGTTAGAGGGTATGAACTGGGTTTTGTTTTGGTTTGCTCTCGCTTTTTTGATTAATATTAAGCCTCTTTAGCCTGGGCACGGTTCTGTCACAGTGATGACTCTTTTATTGCCTTACTGGACACAGAGACACATCATTCACTTTTCACCTGCCTTTAGAAGAACAAGCATGCTGTATTTTACTTTCCCCATCGTTATTCAATATTTAGCACGTGATATTTAGAGAAACCTTGACAGCTTTTGTTTGGTGTATTAAATAATGGTTGACTGACAAAAGAACAGGGCCATTCCAAAACAAGGTTCAATCATCTGGTTCCCTGTTTTGGAGATGATTTTAATTTGCTTCATATTGCCTGTTAAGTACTATGGGAAGAAATGTCCACATCCGGGCCAGTACCTTGTTCCTGTTCCCGAGAAATCAGAGCTGTCTGGGGCTGTTGCTGCATCAGTGCTTTGCTTGGGTCCATCAAACCTGTGGAAGCACAGGGGAGCTGCCCAAGAGCAATCCACCTTCCTACCAGTCCTGACCCTGTTCCCACTGTGTCACTGCAGGGACGACAAGATGGATTATTGGCAAAGACAGCGGTCTCCTCACTCCATCCCTTGAAAGCAGTGCAAAACGTTCCTACTGGCTGGAAAATCTTTGCTAGCACGCATTTCTGAATGGCAGCTCTTCTCCTGGAAGATGGTTTGCTATCTGTAATCAGCTTCATTGTGCTTAGTATACCCCAGTGTTACATTCCTGCCTGGGGGCTCCTGCTGCAAGACAGCTCTCAGCCCATCCTCTTTCCAGTGGGGGATGCTGCATCTGTTCATCAGGATGCTGTCCTTCATCTTAGCAAAGTCTCAAAGTGACATCTAGTGGAATACCTAGTCTCTGTGGGGAAATTTAATTAAACCACAGTCCCTTTATACCAGCACAAATATTGTGAAGGAAAACAACTCAACTCCTTTGACATTTTTGCAAATAGGTTCAGTGGAAACTGCTGTGTTTACTTTAACTGACATTTGTTTTTTCAGTCAATTATCCCTCAGTCTTTTTTTCTTCCATAATTTATTACATGCAGCTCAGCCATAATAATAAATACAAAGTTGTTTCCCCTTTCTATTGTTGTCTTGCAGACTGTGCTACGAAGAAATGAAATAAAAATGAGTCCCCCTAATCTCCCTTGCTTTCCTATCTCTGTGGTAGTCTCTAATTATTTATTATGGACCTTAGCAGTCTCATATGGAGGAGAGTTTAATCCCAAATGTGAACAGATTAGTCTGCAACTCTAGTATTTTTTCCTCATGCTTAGGTCCTGCTCCAAGCTGCACTACAGACACTAAGAGGTGGGGGGGTTTATGCCGGTGGTCTTTGGAGCAAGTCCTTTAACCATGACACTTAAACACAGCTTTTAGCCAGGTGACATCTTCCTTGGTTGCTCTATGTGCACTAAAAGACAAACACTCCACCTTTATGCTTAGAACTCCCTAAAGAAAAGCTACCCAATGCCCAATTTGTAAAAGGAGGGTCCTTATAATAAGGGGTGGAATCACAGGCTGGACTTCTGCAAGTGGTAACAGACTTCAATGCTTGTGTTGTAGCCATAGCTGCAATGACAAATTATTTTTCTACCTCTTCAATCAAAAGCTGCTGGAATGGAGGAGAAACATTTCTTGAAACATTATTTATTTTCCTTTTTTTTTAATTGCTGTTTAAGAATAAAAATAATATGTTTGCAAGGACAGAGCATGTTCCTCACAACTTCTAGGCATGCAGCAGCTGCGCTTTAAGTGATTTAGGAAACAGCAGTGAAATTACAGAGCATACTATGCAGTCATTTAATCCATCGGGTACTGTCATGCTGCTACTTTCTTTGTGCACAAAAGTAGTCTGATCTTTCATTAAAAACTTTCATCAAGGCAAGCCAAATATTTTACAGCCAAAAATCTTCAGCTGGTCGGTTTGCCTGAAAGTCTTTCCATTTTCTGAAGTTATTTTTCATAAAATCCTACCAGCTATTTTTCTTCCTTTATTCTTCATAAAGAGCAAAAGGAGCACCTCAAGAGCTACATAAAGTTTTATATTCCATCTGGGAAACTCATCAGCCATCCACAGAAATGAAACTATTTAAAGTAACAGTAAATAGAGATATGAACATTGGGAATTTGGAAAGCTGAATCCACTGGAAAGGAGTTATTTTTCAAAGTTCTTTTCAATATGGCTTTTGCCAATAATACAGTGAATCTGTGACAGAGCCAATGATTCTAAAAAAATCCTTTGTGTTTAGTCTCCCAAATAATCAGGAAAACAGGACAAAGAAAAGGAGGAGGAAGGAAAAGAGGGAAAATCAATATGAAAATCAGCAGTATTTTTTTAAAGATGTAATACTGTTAATTTCTTAATTTCTTGTGCTTAAAAGTTTACGTGCATCTACCTTAGAAATGCTTCCTTGCTGTAAAATATTTTGCAATGAATTATTTAGAAAACCAGGTAGGAAGAGGGATAACCTTTCATCAGCTTGACATGAAGTTTGGAGAACTGTTAAATTCACAGATCTGCTAATTAGTATATGCTAGAAAATGCCCTTAAGATGACAATTGTCCTTGTGCGCCATAGATTTACTTTGATTTCTGCAATAAATGCCACAATGTCAATGGAAGGGACTTGGTATGGCTTGTAGAGGAGCTGAAAGAAGCCAAAAAAAGGAAAATCAAAACCATAATTGAAAAATGTGTTATGGAATTACTGCGCTGTCTTTCATATGAGTCTCTTTTCCCTGGTGTGATCCAAAACCTGTTTTGTATCAGGTATGGATGAAGAGCTTAACTCCTTGTACTCTTGACTGGCTCTGGTAGGACTTCAAAGAAATCCTTTGACTTAATATTAACATAAAGCAAAGCAAAAGGCTAACTGGGACGTATATTTACGTGTGCCACACAGAATACATGCTGTCACGCCTTTGTTAGTGCGAATTCTGAACCAATCTTTTTAACTGGCGAGGTAGGCAAGTCGTGTGAGTGCAACCCAATGCACTGGTGAGAGCTTGAGCAGATAGTCCTGCTCAGAGGAAAGAGGGGAGCAGCCCAAAGGCTACGGTTGTCATCCAGGGTAGAACGCTGAAGTAGAGCAGTCAAAGAGAAGGGGAAAGAGATCTATAGTCTGCATTACCGTGCTGCGTTTGACATTTAAATACTTCTCAAATAAGCTTCTCTTTTTTTCATTCTTTTTTCCCCACTTTAATTTGGAAAAAATGTAGGACAGCTTTTTAAAGGTTGACTTCATTGGAAATTAAGCATTTGAACAGCTCTAAAAATCTGACCCAGAAAGATCACCTCCAGTGACACTGCAAGCACACCAAAATAGCTGAGCTATCCTACTGCACCTTTTGTGAAAAGATGAGTTCAAACTTTAAGTCTGAATTGCTAATTCTGTATCAAAATATGTAAAATGAAATAACCTTTTTTTTATGAGATTCTATTTGATAAGGATAATTTTATTAGTTTTAAGTTTAAAGCAATTTGATTGAATGTATTCATTGAGATAGGATTTTAAAATTGTCATTCCACATTTCAGGTTACCTACAGAAATAAAGGAATGAAGGGTCATCACTTAAAATAGGGACATTTGCCCTCAATAAGGGCCAGATCCTGCCGGTTCAGCCCAAGCTAGAGACTAATAAGAACCTTCTGAGTATGATTCTGGCCCTGGTATCAGGGAATGAAGGGTCATCACTTAAAATAGGGACATTTGCCCTCAATAAGGGCCAGATCCTGCCGGTTCAGCCCAGCCTAGAGAATAATAAGAACCTTCTGAGTATGATTGTGGCCCTGGTATCAAAAAAAAAAAAAAAAAAATACCCCACAAGAGAGAACTATACCTGTGCTTGTCAATAAGAAGTTTCTTCATGCAAGTTAGGTAAGTATGTGACACAGATAGTACTGCATATAATTTCCAATTTCCTGAGAACCAGTTTACTTTCGACCACCAGCAGGGTTTCTTTGTTTTTCATTAGCACATGGCTATCTATGTAACCATATCCAGATTGCTAATGAAAAAATATTGTCTGGAGTCGCATATGTAATGTGGAGACTACGGGTATAATGAGGGTAGGGAGCAATGTATCAACCTCTGCATGTACCAAGTGCCTTTGCTACCTGTGCCACTGCCACAACTACATTGTGCTGCTTTTTGGCAGATGTGTGTGAAAATCTCCCTCTAGGTGGAGTTTCCATAGACTAGTGTTTTTGCAGACCAAGCCCTTTCACCTTGCCTGCCTTTTGTTTTGGTTTGTTTGGGGAGGGGGGGTTGTTTGGTGGGGTTTGGTTTGTTTTTTTTTTTTTTTGGACTTAGTGCCCTATCCTCAGTACTGAAATTTTAACTGAATTCTAACTAACTTAATGGAAATATCACAGATCCTCACATTCTGTGAAATGTGATAAATCACAACAAAATTGCCTTCATTTTTCACATCCTGCTCCAGTCACGAATGATGCTCACCATGTACTGTAATAATTTTTGGTGAGGACTGTCAGATTTTCCGACATAGTTCTGTGCAGTAAAAGCTATATGATAAGGCAGGCTGGGCTGCAGATAGTAACAATCTTCTGTCACTGCTTGTACAGCCACAAAAACACAGTCTCCTGCACGACTACAAAACCAGTGTGGTGCAAACCCAACAGATCCGTCTTGAAACCAGAATAAAGCTGATTCTGATGATCGGAGGCTCTCTAAACTCGCTGTCCATTTTGCCACGAGATGCCAGTAAGGCTGTTGCTGTTGTGAGATACACCGTGTGCTTTTGGAATGCTATCCTCTCTTCCTTTCACTCTGCTCTCTCATGCATTTCAGTTAAGGTTTTATCTACAAATGCCTTCTTGCAGATCAGGCTGCACCTCTTTCTTACAGTGGCGAAAAGCTGGCGCTGAGGGCACAAAGGGAGAAGGAGCGGAAGAAGGAAGCAATTATTCTCCCTATACGTAGACACTTCCTCCTTCTCTTCCACTCCTCAGAAGCACAGGAAGATCATCCTCAAACCATATGGTACCTAGAGATCTGCTGTGAGTCTTGGGGGAATGCCAGGGCCCAGCAGTACCCTCGGGGCCAGGGAGCCCTTCACCTCACCTCCTGTCCCCGGCTTTCCATGGCAGGGTTTCCTTCACGAGTTTCCCTATCACACTTCTGCCAGTGTGTCTCCTTCCTGGCCTGCAACACCTGTGCTGCATTACAGTGCAGAAAACAATACCCACACTGAGACAGGCAAATGGTATTTCATTTGTCAGCCTCGCTCAGCTCCAGAAAAGCCACTGGAATTAATCCACTATGCAGCCTTTGATAGTCCGTGACTGAGAGGCTGGGTGGAGGTACTGGGGGCACTCCCAGAAGGGTTACCTCAAGGGCCTTATGCCGAGGTTTGAGCACACCCGGTTATGTTTGAACTGAGCAGCAGTAATTGTTTCATTACTCTGATGTACTGTTTCGCTCTAAGCTCTCCATTGTCAATGAGGTAATCAAAGTCACTTGGCATGGAATTGGCGGGCACACAATGGTTTGTCTGCTTTCGCATTTGTGATCCACTTTGTTAGTTGGACCTGCTTATAATTTAAAATATATTATTTCCTTCAAAGTGGCATAGTTTTGAAAAATAGCATGTGATGCACTAATAAATTATTCAGTCTTCTGAGCAGGCTACATGAAAAGCACATTTTTCCGTCTGCATCTGGCTAGGCATTTGCAACTGTTTCTCTTGGATCTGTACCGCAGCACACTTAGCCATGATTTTGTGACCTCCAGAAAGGATTAATGCAATATGTTGTGCACAGGGCTGCTAGTGAAGGTCACTTGGAAAAGTAGGCTAGTACGACATGTGGCTGCCCACCTGCTCGGTGCTGTTAGCTGCTGGGAGCGTGTTATTATGTGTCTCCAAACCGTAGCGAGATCATGCACTGCAATCAGCAGGCAGAGGGACTGGTTCCTTTCTAGCCTTACTCCAGCTAAGTGCCACCAGTGCTCAGCAAGTCTGGGTTTGCTGGGATTATGACTCATGGGACCAGAAACAGAATACTATCTGCAGAACTTGAGACCAGACCCTTAAAACCTCTTTTTGTGGAAAAAAAGGAGAAACTGCACTAACTGCTGGCAATGGAGAGGTCCTTTCTCATTCCAGTCCAACTTACACAAGGGGTGGGTACTACTCACCCATGAACTCATCCTTCATACTTCGATTCACTCTCTGGAAGTTGGTTTGGATTAGACGCTCCTTTTTTTTTGTTGAGAGCAGCTGCAGCGCTCAGGACCCCAGTCTAAACCCAAGATATTCTTAGAGGACAGGCACAAGGATGTTGTTAGTCCAAGGAAACTTAAACCTGTTAGCAGCTCAAGACACCTTTTTACTTTCTCTTTTGCCTGGGAAATGGTCTTGTGCAGTCAGATCTGAGATAGGAAGACTTACGGTGGAGGGGTTGGGGTTTTTTTTAAGGATTTTATTAATTTATTGGTTTTATTGTCTACCTGCCTTCTGCATTCAGAGGTGTATTTCATCAATCAAACAAGTAGCATTTGTACATGAAATGAGTGCCGGAAGAGTTTGCAACAACCCGCAGAAAGCCAAAATGGTCTCTGTACCCTTAAGCATACTGAATTTCACAGGCAGGTATACTCTGTTGTTAGGCACTAGATAAACAATGATATGATACAGACTGAAAATAGAGCCACACAAAACATTTTATTTTTGTGACAAAAGCTGTTCAGTGTGCCAGAAACATAGCCATGGTCACATTCAGCTAAGATATATCAGAATTTGAATGCCCTGGGCCTTAATTTTGATGAAAGACTTCTGCATACCAGCAAAAAGAGAAATAATCAGTACTGCCTAGGGTCTGGCATCAGCCAGGCTCAAAACAGTTTCTTTGCCAAGGTAAATACATCTTCCATATCTTGGGACAGGCTGGATGTCTAATGTGTTGGTACTAGAAGAAAACAAAAATTGGGCATGTTTAGACTAAGATGAGAAGTTTCAGTCCTACGTGACAAGGAAAAAGTGCATATTCTTGTTAAGTCCTACAAATCTGAGAAGTCAGAATCCTCATTAAATGTTAGGAAAAAGATAACAACAATGAGGAAAAAATTAGACAGATAATGCCCTCCTATTATTTTAGTGTGCAATTTAGTAGAGGAAGGAGTATTAACAGAGGCCATGAACGAATATGGTATATTGCACTTTGGCGGGGTAGATCAGGCACAGATTTAAATGGACAAAGGTGAGGGAGTGCATCACCTTTCTCTCCCTATCACCTGCATCACCACACTGGGGGAAACGCAGACCAGTGCAGTCAAGATCATGCTGTTACCTCCAAGCTCAGACAACTGGTCCACTGCACTTGCCCTCCTAAGACACTCACCTCCCTCTGTCACAGTGCCAAGTGTCTCCTGCTTCAGCTCCACATCCACAGTACAGAAAGGCTTTGCCAGTTTCTCCCATAAGGACAACCCAGTTTAAAAAAACCACCCAGAAAGGTGTAGTTACCCAGCTGCTGTTAGCACTGCTGTCTTTCCCTGTTATGAGACCTGCCTGCCTGTGGGTTGAAACGCGAGATCTCACGCACAGGGAGAGAACAACTTGAGCCACTTGGTCATACGTTCTCCTGGACTCTTCTGCCACTCCTCCTGGCTTGCCTCCATCCCTGTACAAAACAGGCTGCGTAGACAAAAGGTCTTTGTCTGGCTTTCATGCACACAAGAAGCATACGTTTGTGATAAAGGTAGTAACTGAATCCAGTGAGACTTGGGAGCGAAGAAAATTCAGGGGATGAAGGCCGAGAAAGGGTCTTCTCAGAAGCAATTACTGCCCAAATAATTTGGGGGTTGGGGAACATAACTCTTTTTTTTTTGTCTTCTGAGCAACAGAGCTTGTATTGCCCATATTGCATAACTCAGTCCTTGACTGCGTGTCAGCAGACAGCCAAAGGATGAGATTCCCAGCTCTGCAGTAGCTATGCTGACCTTCTGCAAGGCTTTTCACCTCAAGCTAGTAAGAACTGTCCTTCAAGGGGTAAAACATTTAACTGCAGCTGTTTACTATTTACACAAAGGGACTGACATGTGAGCCTCCCCATCATGCAGTTTAGCCCATGTGAACTTTGTTCAAAAAGAAAAGAGAAAAAAGTTCAGATTCTATTACATTTGCAACTTACAGAGGGCAGACTGTCCTCAGCTGTCACTCACGAGCTCTTTTTTGAGCTTTGCTCATTGTCAGAGACAATATTAATTATTTCACTCATTTTCTTTTCCATTTATTGTTCAACACCAAACCATGAAAAATGAGCACTGACGTAATGATTGATCATGAAGCTGGGGGTTGAAAGTAAAGGCTAGAACTTCTGGGCTGTATATGAAAAGAGTTTGTTTTTTTTTCCTTTTTTTTTAGATGATAATATATTGTTTGTGAATGGGTTATTTATTAGAGCCATGTGTAGCCTAAAAGGTTTGTAAAGATGATTACTAAAGCATATCCGTATGTGGAATGTGTGTGCATATTTGTAAACCTGGCAATTTGTCCAGAAATTTTTTTAAGGTTTGTCGAAAAAAGATCTCTTGAATTGTGTAGGGTTATTCTTTTTCTTAATAGTAGGCAATAGATTTTCAAAGCTATTGTGCTTTGCAAAACTTATGCTTTAGTTCTGACATCCGATGCATATGTACTGTTGTATACTTCTAAAATGATGAATAATCTAAATATTTGATAGTCTGACATCAATCTTGGCAGAAAATTTCTTCTTTGCCAGCATATCATATTCTCCAAATAGTGTATTAGATCAGATACAGACCTCTTAGTGCATCTGTGTTGGAAGGTAACAAAACCTGGGCATGACTAAGCTACTGTTGGAGAACTGCGCATTTTATCACAATTTGTCTTATTTTTTGTTAAATTTTGGAATCCTGGGGTAACAGATTTTTCTTAAAGAAACTTTTGGCTATATCATACCCTCCCATGAGTTATCGAAATAGAAACAGTGGAGGCTCAGACAACAAACAAATACTTTTGTTTCCTGCTCTTCACTAGTGGGTCTAAACGCAGAGCTGTTGCGCTGCTGTAAGCAGAGGAGTTTGGCAATAGCGCTGGTGGGGCTGAGAACAGGACTTTTTCTGTCCTGTGCTCCAAGACTCTGCGAATGTTAATGGGAATGGGTTCTGCTGGGTCTGACAGCATTAAATCAAGCTTTTACAAGATCTAAGCATTGTACAAAGAGGAGCATCCTGCAGAGCACCTCAGAGGCAGGCTGGTACCTATTAGTCTCATTTTAAAGGAAATGAGGAAGGCATCACAGACAGGCGCTCCATAGCAAGGCAGCACAGACATAAAAGGAAATCCATGAGCTGATACTGCAGAGAGGAAACAGGCTTGTAACTCAACATTGACAGTAGTCAACCGGTGGAAAGAAATGCAAGTAGTGGTGTACACAGCTAATTCAGGCCCAGGGCTTGGTTGCTACTCCCCAGTCTGGGGAGATGTGCAATCATCTGCAGTGAACTCTCCTCACTGCTGTTCGGAGCTGTGCAATGCGCCCAGCGTGTCTCCTCACAGCGTCGCGTCTGTAGCAGCGTTATGCTGTCACTCTGCAGATCACCCCGTGAAGTACATGTGTTGAACTTTTTAAAAATATTTTCCAGTACATGCATAAATGACAACGTAACAAAAGACACAGGTAAAAGCCCCTTGGGAAAGCACTCTCAGAGCCTTTCAGTGTAGATGAGAGTTTGTATTCACGAAATAGGGAACTGATTAAATTACACGCGTAGTTAAGTGCCTTGTTTTATCAAGGCATAAATATTTATTTAGAATACTCATATAAATGAAATGAAGGATTATTTAAATTCATTTTTAGATTGCCAGAATGCCTCACTGGTTTGAACTGGAATTAATAAAGATCAGAAAATCATGTCACAAACACACTAAACATATAAAATACAAGTTTACGAGAGAAAAAGATCCAGTAAACAGACCAATCTAAAACTCAATGAGAAACTTAAAAGAGATTTGGGAAGTCAAACACTGGAAGCTATGATTTGCTTCTCATGTTAAAAATAGCACTCCATCACATCTCCTTAGGATCAGGTTTATTTCAAACAATTCTAGTTTATGGAGACTATTCTATGGAAAATTATTTAATATATTAATTTTCCTTTAGGCAGACACTTCAGCTGCAATAATAAACCATACCTGAATTTTATTAACAAATTAATTTTACATCAAAGCAATGGTTTATGCCCATATAGAGTTTTGTGTTATAGCCCAATGTGGAAAAAATATTTAGAAACAAGTGTCTTGTCAGTGATGCTGTTATTTAACTTCAAGCAACTGATATTTTGGGGAGCAATTTAGACATATAAAATGAGTAACAGCAGTGAATGGGTACATGGAATAATTGTAGATTTTTATAGCTGAAAGTTATAAAAACATATACTAGGTTCTGATTTTTCATCTTGGTCATAACTAGTCTCTAATTTTGTACCAACAGTTCCATAGAGGAGGATTGTGGAGGTTTTGCAGAAATTCTGGGTGTGATTGATGCCGATTTAAAAGTCTTCAGACTGCCTTGTTTCGTTTTAGTCAAAGATCGGCAATGGTTATACAGGGTTTAAACCATTACTGGGTACATAAAAATTTCTCACCAGATGTCTGTCTGATTTGGTTTTCTAGCCTGATGTTTAATTGGGCATCTAAGCAGTATCAGTGGCTCTATGATTCTGTTTGTTCACAGAAATGAAATATCCTTACTAAATTTATCAAATTACATCCTTGATATATCCCATTACTTGGTATATTGCAATGTGGAAAATTTCCCATTCTGTTTCTGGTTTAGATTATTCTTTCATCCATCACCATTTACTTTCAGAACTTTTTGTTTTGTGACTGTCTAGGACTTCATTAAATTCTTTAAATGAATTTGAGCTCATTTGTGTTAACTTATTGCAGCTTGTCCTTTGTACACTCTGATGTGGACATGCACAAGACATACTACACTGTAAGACTTGATCAGCTCCTTCTCCCCCCAGGCATTTGTACCTTCTGTCTGAATCTTTTTTACTGCCTGTTAAATTATAGCAATCCCATTAATGCCTAACAAATGTCTTTGTTCTCCTGGAATAGTCACTATATCTTGGTCTTCTCCCAGCTGCTGGTTATGTAGTTCCCATTCTTTGCCAATTATCTCAGATGAGATCTGGCTTTACTTCAGTTAGATGGAGCACCAAAAGTTCTCCAGCATTATATCAAGATACTTTCCTGTCTCTTCTACGCTGTGTATTGAAACCCCGTTTTCCATCTTGGCTAGCTGGCCTTGTATGCTGAGGGAGAAGGGTTACAAAGATTACTTTAGAAACATTTTCACAAATTCTGTTAGTCTTCCATCCAGATTTGCCGTTGTTTCCAGTATGAACTGTAACCACGATATCCATTTCACAGATACCTCATATACCACTCCTCCAGCACACACGTATGATTTATTTTATTTGCTTTGCTGACAGTTAAAGGTTCTTGGCATCTGAGAAAGTAAGTGCTGGCATTCCCAGTCTTGTGATCATCAAATACAGATAAGTATTCCCCTGCAGAAATTCAGGGAGAGTTATAATTCTTGCTACCTGAGCTGATGGGGTTGCAAATATAAATACAATATAAATATAGGTTTTGAAAGCAAGAATGAGCGATTTCTTCCCTTTTCAATTTCAAATTCTATGTGAGAATGTTTGTCCCATTACCAGTAGGTTTTGCACAATAAACACCAGATCTTTTTTCCAGACAGAAATGATGCATCATTTGGTTGTAGCTATGTCTATTAGAAAATGGCACCTGGAAAGAAGGAGCATTGCGTAGTATCATAATCCAAGAGCACTTGCATCATATTCAACATTTCTCAGAAGAATGTGACGTAGTTATAAGGTCTCCTTTTGGTATCTACTGTATTTATTGCTGGTAGGCCACCTATCCTCAGCAGGCATTTTCTTTTTACAGAAATGCATCTTTGGCAGAGTGACAAAGACAAAAAAGCAATGAAATTCAAAACACCTGAGATGAAAAGACAGAGGTCTTCCCAGTGAATTCCTTTACTTTCTATCTCTGTACTGCCGGTCTGAACCAACATCACACGGCCAGGCTAAAAAGCTTGTAATTTTTAACTCCTGGTTGCTCCATGGTGGTTATTCGCTCCGGCTGGCTTTGTGGCAGTCTTGGTAGTCAGGGTAGGTCTTGCTGGGCTGAGTGTTAACGGCGAAAATTTAGGGCCACTGGAGAGCTGGGGGTAAGAGAGAGTGAGACAGAGGAAAGGAGGAATCATCCTACATCTGAAAGAGATGTATAGTCATCAGCAAGGTGAGGAGAAAGAAATTAACTATTTGATAATATCTAAAAAGAAGTATTCAGATGAAAGCAGAGGAGGATAGGAAGCTTCTCCCTTCCCCAAAGAGCTTATATGAGCTCACACCAATGATTCAATAAATAACACACTGTCCATTTTTGCTGATTGACTGTTTCACAGTTGACTTCCAGATAACCACAGTGTGAACTCATACTTGGGCTGCATCCCACTGTGCCTGACACCAGTACGGGCAGCACTTCACAAGGGATTTCCTTGCTGGAAAGGCCTAGTGCTTCAGCTGCCTATGTGTGCAGGCTAACTGGACTGAAAACCCATTGTTCACTGAATAAATGGCCAATAAGCGCAAGATATTGCAGTTAAAAAAATAAATCTATTTGTATTTAGTAACTTGGTAACAGTCCCAAAGGTGTCTGTGAAGCAGGATGCAGCTTTGTGTTGTATCAGTGAAGAACAGCAACATCATCTTCTGTCTCTAACAGCATACTTCTCACCGAATCATAGAATAATTCAGGTAGCACAGACCACTAGAGTCACCCATCAAATGCACTATTCGAAGCAGAACAGACCAGCTCAAGTTACTCAGGGCCTTGTTCGGTATTGTGTTCAGGGTGAGGTTTCTTTTAAATGTGAGTTGTTCCATGTCAAGCCACCTGGCCCCTTTCCCGTATGCTTCTTTTGCTCCCGGAGAGCTCCATCTGTGCCAGGCAAGTTACTCCTCTTCTACATTGTTTTGAAAAGAGAACAGCTTTGAATAATTTGCTGTAACAGTGCACAGCACTCTCCAAGAACTCAAGAATTGATGAAACTCATGCATCAGGGAACTTCAAAGTGGTTTTTTTAAGACTTTTTCAGCTGAATGCTTGTCCCAATAAATGGTTATTTCCAAAGCCCATCTGAGGGAGCCTGCAACTTCAACTGCAATGTGCATTAAGTATTCCAAAGACTTGCCTGTGCTAGGTGGAGCTTGTAATGACATGAAAGCAAATGCTACATGCAGCACTTACCAAGTAGGCAGAAGGCATAAGAGACGGGAAAAACTTTGGCTGTGGATGCCATCCCTAGTTTATTTGTGGACTGTACCTATGGCACGTGATGGTCAAATGTTTCTCAAGAAAAATTATGATCTTTCTAATAGACTCAATCTCTGAAGTCAGTGCTTAATACAGAAAACATTATCAGCATTTACTCCAACAAATGGATGCAGTGAACACGTCACCAGCCTTCCTGAGAAGCAAAGTATTATTGACCCTCTTATTTTCTTTCACATATTCTAGTGCTAGTCCAAACATCTCTTCTTTTCCACTTCCATGGCAATAATTATCAAATTCTAGACAGGGCAAGAGTGTGTCAGGCCCAAGCACAGTTCATGTGCTCTGTGCAAATGCTGGAGGGAAAACTGGAGAACACCTGCATAACTATTTTATTACTGAACAGGACTCTTTGTTTAACCTGTCAACCACCCTGCCGGGGATCTCTCATTCTGACACAATAACGAGAGAACCAGTTTTATGAATAAATGTTCAGATGGTGAAAAAAAGCAAGTCCCAACTCATATGCTCCGCATGTCACCTTTCTGTTTAATAAGGTGTAATTTAGGTGCCAGTTCAGTGGAGGTTTCATCCCTTGCTTTTTCGCTTCCAGTTAAGCGCGTCGGTGGGTTGAGATGTACGTACCCTGCAGCTGTGGCAGTCTTCCCTGGTAATAGCATAGAACGGATTAACCACAAACACATTTTAAAATAATTCATCCTCTTGGTTATTTTTCCTTTTAAATTTCTCATTCATTTTATTTGCTTACCTGGTTTA
The DNA here is from genome assembly GCF_000710305.1 of Buceros rhinoceros silvestris. Lineage (NCBI taxonomy): Eukaryota > Metazoa > Chordata > Aves > Bucerotiformes > Bucerotidae > Buceros > Buceros rhinoceros. Next base: position 32,725 of record NW_010408727.1, on the reverse strand, counting down.
ACACTGCTGTAAAGATATAAAACTAGCTCCTCTGTGAAGTGTGATAAAGTAGCTCTCACCATTGCAACAACACTGTCCCAAATTATATTTGCACAGGCTCTGTTCCTTCATTTTCAGGAAGTCAGGCAACAAAACTGCAGATCTTTTCTTCTAAGCCTGATCAGTCCTGTGCATGAGTCAGGTGTCTTCCAGGTTGCTCCATTCACGTCTGTAGGATTTATAATCTCCTCCAGAAAAATGATCTCGCTTGTTCTATCTAAGGTGCCGTTACACTCGCAGTTGGAGTACATGGGCATATGTGATTCCTGCAATTGTATCTGTCAGAGAAGAGACCTGTTGGACGTCAGCCCAGCTTTAGAAAAATTAGCTCCTTTTTAGCTTATTCAGAAAAATTAGTAATTTGTGATTGCAACACTTACGAAGATTTTATGACTGCGCAGTCAGACACTAGGCTGTGGCCACTGTATGCAGAGGTGAATGATGCAAGAAGCCTACATCACCCCTGTCTGAGACATTGAACAGTGCCTCCATACAGTGGCAGTCCCCAGAGCCTTGAAATCAGGCAGTGCTCCTCCCTTAAAGCATCTGTTCTCTGCCAGCAAAAGGAGTAGAGGTACAGAGGCACTGCGTAAAATGTGGAGCACAAACAAGTAGTGCTGGACATAGGGGCAGTCTCTATGTTTCTGAATGAAATAGGTCAGGAAAGAAGAGACAGTAACAGTGGCTTGAGTCAGCGGTAGGAGTCCGAACAACAAAGAGGCACAAGGAGAAGGCGACAGGGAAAGGACACTAGCAGATGCTGTGTCTTGAAAGGACCGAAAGGTCAGCACGGCCAGTGAGGAGAAACACCAGCCATTTAGAAGGAAGAGAAGAGAGGTTTAGTGGAATAAGAGAGGAAATCCCAACCCTTTGAGAATGACAGCCTTTTGTTGACAGAAGTGCTTGTCCCGAGTCATTAGTTGATCAGTTAGATATCTTTACTGCAGCTTTCGTATAGATGGATGAAGCACTAGCCCAGGGTAAATCGGTTGCTCACAGAATCCGTGCCCTTCCTTAGGTGTTGGCAGACATAGCTTGTGCCTCAACAGGGAAGGAAAGTGTCAGCATTTGGATGAAGCCAATGCCCACGTGCCACACATAGCTGCACTGTGAGACCTTCATTTATTTCAAATATGGCCTTTATTCAGTTTTATTCCTGTCTCTTAAGCTCTATTCCTTGCTCTTCCTCTGGCTTGCTGGCTGATATTGGGCATGTTTTTTTATCTACATACCTCAGTTTCTACATTTGTATAATAAGCATAAAATAAATCCCTGTCTAAGGATGCTCTATCAACCAATGTGGGAGCTCTGAACTTAGAAGAGAGAAAAAATATTTTCATTAAAATAAACTACCTTTTTGAAAATCAAAACATTCTTCTAACGCATTTCCTCTCCGTTTGAAATGCATTTTAACAAATGTTGTGTATAATTCATTAGAAGTGACTTGTCTCTTATCTAACTTATTTAAGTTTTTACGCTGTTTGACTGCAGTACAATTTGAACAGAATCCAGAGAATACCAAACATTTGGTTCATCTGTCTCTGATATTGAACAGCCACATTACAGGGGTTGTGCCTAGCCAGCTAGAAGATGTCTATAATAGTGCCAGGTCCTGACTCTTTCTGAAAGACAAGGTGTGCTTATCTAACACTAAAATCTCTGGCTCTGGCACCCAAAATTGAGAAGCACACTGAATGTCTGAGAAACATATGTTCCAAATCAGCTGTCAGTAAGTGATCGAGCAAATGCACGGAACAACCAAGACATTCTTCACACCCTGCAAATGCATAGACACTTTCTCTTATTTTTAAGTTTTTCCTTTACACTCACATTCAGATGGAAACTTCTCCAAAAGCCAGGTACTGTGGTACGCAATGGGAAAATAGCACTGGCAGTGATTGATTGCAAAAAATGGAAGATGTATTGTGTAATCATATGCCGGGAGAAGGAGCAGGCAACATGACTTGGTTTCTATTTCAAATAAATAGACAGTGGAACAATCAAGAAACTGCCAAAGTAAATGAATTCAGCATGGTTGGAACACCAGCACATCGCTGCTTCAGAGAAGGTTTCTGTCACAAGTTACAGCATCAATGGTGAAAGACACAGGTCTTCTGTTTTATTTTTCACTTCCTGAGCCATGCTCTGCTCTGTGTTATTCTAACTGACATCTGGAGGAACGCCAGTGAGTTCACTGAAATTAGTCTGGTTTTAAATTATTGTAACACAGATCAGATTCCTGCCCACTGTCCTTGAGCCCCTAAGATATGCAAAATGTGTGATGGACTCTTTCTCATGAGGATTTATACACTGATTTAACTGTTCCCGACAGCTTCTTTACCACATTATAAGCTTTAGGGAAGAAGGGAAAAAATCTTTTAACTATGAAAAAGTGACAGAAATAAAGAAAAATTAGTTACTCTCCATGGAAATTGTAAAAGGTCCCAAGGCCATATCAGAGCACATTATTTAAATTCTTCTAGCTATCATCAGCAGTGCAGAACAACTCTTCCAACATGTCCAAATCTGCATTTCATCTTGTAATTTGAGATATGTTAAATTAGAGGCTATCATACCCCTTTACTTTGAAATCTGTCACAGGGCTTCTTGTAAAAGGCTTTGATTTTGCATACACTGAATATAAACATTACAGCATGCACTCCTTCGACTTGCATCAGATACTGTATCTTGACAAACTTCAACAATACAGTGTGTGTGTGTAAGCGAGGATTTACCAGCACACTAGGTCACGCACAGCTTGTGTCAGAAGGACTGAGCACTCAAGCAGTATCATAAGCTAACACCTGAGATGCTTGAAGTGAAAGGAGGGCACTCCTTCATTAGCTGAAGGTCATAGATTATAAGAATGCTTACAAACCCGAAGGTGTTGTCCTCCGTCTAATTAAAATTTGCAGATATGTAGGCTTTTATGCATAGGGAAAGTAAAGTAGATATTTCCCTAAAGGCATGGATAGAAGAGGAAAGAAGTGATAGGCACAGAATCCTAATTCTAATTCTGTTCCTGGGCACCAGTCCTTCCTCAGATTCCTGGCCACGCTTTCTAATAAGACAAAAATCGGTATTTCATCAAAAAAAAAAAAAAGACAAAAAGATCAACAAGTAATAAATCTATCATTCTTGCTAAACCATGGCACAATATTTTGAATAACACAGAGTTTTTTCAGGAGCATGAGTAGAAAAGAAAATCATAACACCTACTGGTATTAGAATTTACAGGATTATTACAAGCCCAAGGTCATCCCTTATTACTCTTGCTACTTCATATCTTCTTTCCCGGAGCAAAATCATAGAGTTATGTGCCAACAGCTTTAAAGAATATTCACCCCGCTGCATACAAGAACAGATGGTATGTTCATCTTACAAAGACTTTGCATGTCTATGTATTTATTAAGCTGAAAACCATAACATTACTGTTTAGCTTACATTAACCATTAAAGTAGAAGGGAATCCCAAATCTGATCAAATCCATTTCCATATTTTAGGAGTGTTTATTCTATTTCTACCAAGTTTTACCAATAAATGCACACTCCATAATGAAACATTCAATACTTCAGAACTCTCAGTCGCATGAAGTTCACTTCAGCCGGGAGTACAACTATCTGTCATTCTTCACATTTGACTATGCGATACGAGACCTGTTCACAAGAGCCAGCCCCCTTGGTTCTCTCCACACTCAGTCAAGGCTGACTGTTTCTAGGGTTTGGAGTAGTTATGGTCATACCCCTTGCATTGAGTCAACAACTGAAGGGATACATCTCCTTTGCTCAGGAAATTACCTGACATCTACAATGTTAAAGAAAAAAGAGGTTTATGTTCTGAAGCATTTTGGAATTTTTCTGCAAGCACGGGCAGCCTCAGCTCTGCTTGGCTGTTCACACCACTGACGGTCAGCAACAGCCACTTGCAGTAGTGGGAGCAACGCCCAGCTGTTCTCAGTGTTTGAGACGCAACCTTGCAGTGTTTATCCAAGTAAAACACCATGGAGCTCGGATTAGGGAAGGATGTAGGTTAAGGCCTATGTATTCTTTTAATCAATAAAGAGCGAGGCTGTAAACTGCAGAGTACACCTCGGATTAGGGAAGGATGTAGGTTAAGGCCTGTGTATTCTTTTAATCAATAAAGAGCAAGGCTGTAAACTGCAGAGTACATGCAGCTGACTGGCTGTAGCTTGTAGTTTAGAGAGTCTCCTTTCCCGTTATTGTGTAGGGCAACATCACTAACTAGAAATGTTTAAATAATCTCATATATTTTAGTGTGTCTACTCTGCTCTTAAAACTGAATCCATGTACAACTCTTCTAAAGAAAGAGGTTCTCCATTTCATTGTATACCAGCTTAGAGAAAGTCTTAGCACTTCATAAATACTATAAACTTTTCAAACCATACTTTGCACTCTTACAACACTGTGCAAGCATTGTCTAGTGACATCTGAAAAATATGCAGAGATCGATGTTCAGTGAAGTGCATTACGTATGGCTCTTTACCCTTATTCAGTGGCCATATTTTCAATTCTTCTGCAGATAAGGAACAGACAGAGCAGGCTGTCACCATCTCTGTAGTATTTTGTGTCTACTGTGCTGATTTTTTTATGTCACTCTGGAGAAGTCAAGACAGTCACTCTTAATAAAGACAACACTATGGACAAGATGAATAGTATCAAAGAATTTTTCAAGAAAGCAGAATGTTCTTTCGCTGTGTCTTCTATTTCTTCTTGTGTTTTAAAATGGAGAAATAACTGGAATAACTTTTCTTAACAGGCTACATTTGCTTTTGATAAATTGAAAACAGTGAAATGATAGTGTGGAAAGCTGAGAAGTTTTTTTTCCTCAAAGCACTAGCTAGAGATTCCATGTAAAAGTGTGAAAGACATTTTCAGGAGTTGAATAAACAGCCTCACTTACTTATACTGAAAAATTCCAAAGATTAGGCTTCTGCTTTTTAATGTCTCAACCCTAAAAGGTATATGATATATGTGTTCAGTTTTTTCTTTTTGCATTTGCCCTTTAAGTGCAGAGTCCATTGATAACCATTTAGAAAGCACCCAGGACTGGAGTGCCATATGTTTTAGCAGAGCTCATGAGAGAGAGATTTTAGATATAAGGACTAGTGTTTTAAAAAACCTCATGAAATTGCTGATTTCTGTATGCTGCTGGGTTTTTTCTGTATGCTGCCCCCGGGATCGGGGGGGAGCAGGGAAGCTTCAGAGGGATTCTTAAAGAAATAAGCCATAGCCAATGCTGTCACCAATGCCAGTGAGAGTCGGACTGGCGGTTTAGTCAGGGTTAAACTGGAATCTGGAACTCGCACACTGCTGAACACACACTGTTAATGCCAGGGAGCTCTCTAGCTGGCAGAGATTCAGACGTGGAGCAGCTATCCTGCTGTGGATGACACGTCTAACCTTTGGAGTGAGTAAGGGATCAGATCCATGCAGAGATGACAACTAGTTGCTTTTTTCATCATGTCACATGGGATATTCAGAATCATATTTATTCTTCTCTAACAGTGGATTCACACATATTTTTTCATCCATCTGCAAGCAAAAGGCTTGCAAGGAGTCATCCTTGCTGCTGAACACGGCAGGATGCTGCAATACTATTCAGTACTCCAGAGGGATGGTTAAAATGTGAGCCAGCAGGTTTAGTGAGGGGACAGGACTTTTCCAGCACTCACCAGGTCTCTGGAACGTTTTCCTTCTTTCTCTGAGGCAGTCCCATTTTGAGAGGCCTTGCATGAGACTTTTTTAGAGAGGATTGTGTGTAACACAAGATTTGCTGGAGATGAGTGCAGAGTGTAAAATTTGACCCGCTGCTGTGGTTTGATTGCAGTATTTGTCATGGCTAAGGATGCCTGAAGGTGTAGTCATCTGCTCTGTTATTATCTGCGTGGGACTACCATAGTCATGAAACTGAGGGTGTGATTCGGTGCGACTTGCCAGAGCCCCTGCCAGCTGCTGAAGAACATAGTTCCAGAGGAACTGATGGGAATCGGTGGATCTTGATGTTTGTCAGCATCAGACTTTCATCCCTTTAAGAGTAACTATTGTCCCACAATTAATACAGCTTTCCCAAATTCAGAATATATATTTGCAACCTTTTTTTTCACCGAAACTACAGTGAGAGCCTTGGTCTGGAGCTCAAGCTTGGACTATTAACCTCTGACTCCCATTAGTTCCCAAGAAATGGCTAGTGATCAGTGTTGCTTAATTAATTTGTAGCGAACTGACAGGAAGATGTGGACCTGTTTTCTCCTAATTGTGTTACTTTATAAATATGTCCTTTAAAAACCTTGCTCACGTTACTCTTTAGACTTTTGACCTCCCATTCATCTTTCCCCTGCCACACAACAGATGGACTTGAATCTAGCATGAACGATGTCAAGTCTTCATCTAGTAGCATCTCTCACCAGTATTGCTCCTAGCTGTTCTGGCTTGAAAATACCCTCTTTCAATAGAAATGAGAAAAATGCCTTTATCCTCATTTCCCTGTGAAATACAATATATTTGGAAGATAAGCCTAGACCTTCATGTTAATCATAAATCAATTATGTTTATCCTTAACCTAGAGAGCATGAAAATTCCTTCTTTCCTTTTTGCAAAATCCAGTAGGATACTCACAGTAATTATGCCACTTTTTATACAAACCTTAAGCTCATATTGTAATCATTAGAGCTACAACTGAGTGGTGGTCTGTCTTAGAATATTTGAAATGTCCATTTCAATTGCAGTGGAGGGTTGGGAATTTATTTATTTTTAATAGCTGCAGTAAATCCTTTTATTAACCAGATTTCCCCTTTTTATTCCTCAAGTAGCCTTTTGAGTTTAGTCAGATTTTACACAACAGAACTTTGCATGAGGAAAGTTAGAAGGAAACTATGAGGTTAAGCCTGTAAAATACTGTCTCTGCCCGGTACCGTTGACCACTGATTTGGTAGATAGGCACCCTGCAAGACTGCTCCTTACACCTCGAGTCTGTAAATAGACTATGTCAGTCAATCTGTCCCAACTGTTTGTTATTATATTACTTGAACCATCCAACGTGTTTATCAGATGGAGACCTCCTCTGTGTTAAGGGATGTACAAGCACAGTGTAAACATGAGAAAAGGTGGGACGAAAGAATTCTGCTACATATGTAAGAGAAAGTAAAGATACTTCACTGTCTTCATGCTCCCGGCTTTGGGGGTTTGGCTTTTGGGATGGTTTATTTTTGGTTTTGGTGTGGGGTTTGGTTTTTCGATTGGTTTTTGCTGGGGGGGAGAGGGGAGATGTTTTATTTACAGTGCTGATCCCACCTGGAACACAGAGGTTCCAGCTTATAAGAAACTAGGAAAAATGGGTTAATCCACCATCTGTGGCTTGCACACATTATTCTATTCCAAACCATGTCTAAAACTGGCTAGATTCATCATGGGCTCTCAACTTCCTTAAACCAATTTACCCTATGTCATACTGAGGTTCTGGGTTTGGCTTGCATCGTGACTAGCACTGCCAGAAGAATAAATCCACTGCATCTTGCCTCGCAGTTTAGTTGGCAGGATATCAAATAAGCACACTTCTTCTTATGAGAGTTCACGTTTAATTGTCAATGTCTAGAACTCAAGCAACAGAAATACCCCATTACTTTGTGTGTGTTACAAAATAGGTGTCATGCACTCATTTCTCCTGTTCGTCTTGGACTCTGTGGAATGTAAGCATAAGCTTATGGTCAGGCCCTGCTGCCCTTTCCACATTAAATACTAAACTGTCAGAATGAGTGGAAACAGGTGTATGCAGAAAAAGAGAGATGGCTATATCTGAAAGAGGGATTTTGATTGTTGCAGCCATGGATGAAATTAAATCCGGCTGATAAGTACAACTAAAATTTTTCAGGCTCATTTGTGCACCATCTTGGCTAGTGACATATATGCCAGCAAGCAAGTTAACTTCAAAAATTCTCCCCTCATAGCAATGCCCATTTCAGTCGCACATCAATACTTCTTGAAGACTCTCTGAAGTATTTTAGGGTTTGTCATGCCAAACTTTACACCTCTCTGTCCTCAGTCCATATTCTCTCATTTTTTGCATTGCTCTCTTAATGGCCAGAAAGCGCGCTTTTTTTTTTAAGATCACAAAGCTCACTTTATGCTAGCAAAAGGACAAATGGAATTGCAACTAGCTTGTCATATTCAGTGGTACAGTAAATGCTAAACCATGCCCTTTGATTAACTGGCATCCTAACAAATGGCAATGACATATCAGATTAAATATTCCAAGTAGTATTCCTGTGAAGTATCCAAGATGATAGTCTTGCCCCTGAGATTTCATTTCTTATTTCTTATTCAGCTTTTTAGAACTATGTAAAGGTACATGAGCTCAGCCCACTGTTTGCACTTTTCTGTGCAGAAGTCATACCTTCCTAACAAGTAGGCCTAAAGATTAAAATGTACCCTTTGTCTTTCTTTTACTTGCCTAAAAACACGTTACTAAAATCAATGCCAGTCAGTTTGCATGTAACTGCCAGTGCTGGAAAACACGCACCTAAATATCTCATTGTCTGCCACACGCTGTGAGATGGGCAGGAAGGTATCTGTTCTGCCTGGCTCAATGTAAATATAAAGGGCACCTTGAGATCACAAACTCTTCCTACGGGCTGAGGCTATCAGTACAGCATGCATAAAAAGCAGCTACTATTTGTGTCAAGGTGCAAGCATGGTAACTAATTTTACAGGTTATATAGCGTAATGAAGAACTGAATTAATACCAAGAGGTATAAATTGCCAGTTAAGTAGTCTTTTGTCAACACTTTGGTGGGGAAAGGGGGACATCTGGTGGGAGGTCTTTGTAAAAATTGAGCAAGGCTACTTCCTACTGAAGCGGTAAGATACCAATCGTTATGGAAGTCATATATTCTGAGTAACTGATAGATTTCGCTTAATTTCTAACCAAGAGTGTTGATTGATTAAAGTGTATCAAAATCACCAGCAGAATGTTTTGCAGGGGTGCATACTATGAAGCCTTCCCTTCTGTTTTATCAAGTTCATGCAGAAATGTAGTTAAGCCTGGATGAATGCCCAGTACTGTCTTGTAAAGACATTTTCACAACAGGTCTGGGAAAGAAGGGGTAAGAAGAAGTCTGATCCAGAAAAAGCATGCACTACTTTTTGCTGGGGGTTAGAAGATAAATATTAGAATTCTGCAATCTGCATGAGTACATATGAAGCAAGATGTTGGGGCATTCACTAAGCCTCGAGCAGACAACTTCTCGAGGATTATAACCTGCTTAATCAAGCCCTGGAAATGCAACAAGGCTGAAGGCAAAACATAGAGTAATAGTTGACCATGACACTTCAAAAGGAATTGCAGTAGATTGAAAGAAGACGTAAGAATGTGACCCACCCAGGGTACAAAGCCCAGTATATTTCAGCCCATCGTTTAAATAATAAGTAAAGATTGCATTTATTGATAAAGAGGAGGAGAGCTTGTTTTCAGTCTTCTCTGGTCCTTTCCGAGCCACAGGCAGTCTGGAACATGGAGCTTTGTTCCTTCTGCTGACATTTCATAGCTTCTGTTCCATTTTGTGAATGTTCTCCTTCAGAAGGCGTCCTGCAAGGAGGCAGCTCCAGGGTCACAGCAGTCACAGGGTGAGAGCTTCAATCTTGCTGTGGGAGCAGCAATGCCAGGAAATAATCTCCTGCAGAAGCACTGCTGCTCAGGGCTTTGAGGAAAAGACAGCCAGCATGATGTGAGATCTTGCCACTGCTGCTCTCTCTGTCAGGCTTTCTTGCATTGTAGCTGAGTTATCTCACCCACAGCAAACTGGGTGAATTTAATTTCCATTAAATTCCGTGGCAAATAGACATTTCTTTTCACCAAAGAGTGCACAAGAGATCAGTTGCAAGCTCAGAACTGAAGTGGGAGTACTTCTTCTTCCCCTGCTGCGCTGCTTGCCATATTTCACTTCTTTGTCTGAATCATCTTGTATTCTGTGTCCCATGGCGGCACAGTGTACTTTAAGCCCATCGCTGCTACAAACTTAGATTTCTTTTTTCTAATATTTCACTGTTACCACTAAAACATTGTCTCTGAGCACATTCCAGGTTTATCTATAGTCTTCAAAGTGCAGTGAGGGACTATCAGTGCAGACAATTTATGCTTGCATTTGCATTTAAGTTATCATTAGCATAAGGTCTTAAATCAGATTATGATTAGCTTGCTTTTGCAAAGCTAAAGCAGAACTTTCTAAGATAAACTGTATCTTGCTACTATCCAAAAAGTTATTTCCATATAAAGTATGTTTATTAAATGTGCTGAACTGTTATAAAGTTCCTTTAAATTTATGAAAAGACTAAGAAACTGCTTGGCAAGAATACTTGAAATGACAATATATATCATAAATGCCTTTCATGCTGTATAAAGAACAGCATGCAAAAAGAACAACTAAAGAAGTTCAGTATGTTCCCTTATGCTCTGAGTGTAACATAAGCCAAGCTGACCTCGTTTTATATGAGGCCATTTCATACTCAAATATACCACTAAGCTTTATTTTATCTGTTGTATTTTCATTATTTTTGGCCAAATCTGAAATGGGAGCATTGAGGCTTCTGAGCCGCCTGATGGAGAAGAATTTAAAAACAGAACAAGGTTCAGAACTGATGGGTACATAATTTATTTTAAAAGATAGGTTTCTGAGCTAGCACAAAGAAGTGATGCTAATGTCATGGTCCTATCTGGAACGCACTTTTTAATTGTCTGAACTTCTACTGCAAATGGATTTTCAATTCTCTCTTTCAAAAGAGTGATCTTACAGTTTGTTAATTTTGGCAGTCACTCTCTGGGTAGTTTAGTTTTGTAACGCACTGCAACTCGCAAGTCGTCAGGCTTATTAGAGCCAAGTGCCCTTTTACTGTCAAACAATGAAGAATAAGATTTCTTGCACTAAATCCTCAATTCCCATTGGTTCCTGTCGGGTTTTGTATCAGTGATGCAAAGCCATTTTTAAAGGCAGGCTCTCACAGCTGATGGTGGACAATGAAGCAGCTCTGTGAAGCACTGTTACTCAGCACAGCAATTGCACTGACTTTCCAGCAGGGTATTAGTTGTTGGAATAACTTTTCTGTTTAGAGATATGCCCAAACCAAAATTCTGGAACTGCCCATTAATCAAGGAATAAAATTTTAGTGTCTGAATCTGAATTTGTTTCTGCAGTTGATGGGTGAAAAAGGGAATGATAGATCTCCTTTGCCATTTGTGAGAAAATCTTGATGAGATTGTTCTCATAGGGAGTCCATTGGCTAAGCTGAATAACTGAATTTTCAGAAGAATTGACCAGTCCATTTGTCTATAATTAAAGAGCTCAACGTGCTTAGAAAGGTAGTCAAATTTCAGCATCGGTCTGGTATGTTCTTCTTTTTCTACACCGTACTAGTCCAATGGGATTTTCTACTTTTCTCTGGGACATTATTTTCTACTTGCAAGTGAAAAATACCAATCTTTGTGGAAAAATCATATGATATGTTGTGGTAGGTCGTGCCTTTCCTGAGAGCCACAGTAGCTTAACAGCTAGGGTGAGTGCTTGCACTACCGAAAGGCCAGCTGGAGGGCCAGCTAGTGCTTGAACATTGAGAGGCAAGGTGAGCAAATGGTGTCATCCCTGAGGATTGCTGGTAATCTCTTCGCAGAGTCCAAAAATGAAAAGGTTTGCATGACTCTGTGTGGGTGCACACATATATATTTTTCAGAATAGCTTTAGATAATTTTTGTGGAAGCATAGCCATCTGTAAACCTGTTCCTTGCCTGACTTGAGCAATTTTAATTGTCCCAGACTCACCCGTGAAATAAACAGGTGACTGAGATGTAGTTGCACTAGGGAAAAAATGGGTCCCTTGTGGTAATAGACAGCAGCAATCTTCACCACAAAAAATAAGTGGCGTTTGCAACAGGAAGCTTATGCGCGTATGTAAAAGATACTGTTTGCAATTTGGGTTAAAATGATACTGGAGTTAATGCTTGCCCATTCACTTCTCAGTAACAGTGCAATGAAGAAGATATATCTGAATTTTCATTGGGGTTTTCTGTCAAATCTTGTATAAAAAAATCCAAACTCCATTGAACTATACAAAAAGAATCCCTGCCAGATTAATTTTGCATGGTTTAGGGTTGCTTTTGTACATCGTACAACTGGCCTGGCTCCCCAGCGTAAGTCTGCTGGCAACAGCTTACATGACCTGTGCACAACACGTACCCAGCTGAAGGCGTATAATACAGGCATACGTACTTCTCGTTACCAAATCCGCATAGGACTCTTCCACCTGCCTGGAAGATTAACGCTTCTTCTGTGGCTCCAGAAAGGTGAGAGAATCTCTGTGGGAGAATTCAAAAAAGGAAACATCCATTTGAATTGAAAACACAGACAGGAAAATACATGACATTTATAGCACAACAATTTATTTCTAAGGGATTAGCTGATGAGATTTTAGGAATAAATACAATGTACATTAGGTTTAGAAAAGGCTTTTCCCTAGATTACTGTAAGAACATTATGCCACTGATTTCTGACACTGGATTTGTAAACTTAAAATGTAGTACTGAATCAGTAAGCACAGCTTTCGTGGAATTTAAAAATCATCTCAGGCAGTAATTGTTTCAGCTGTGACTCTGACACTGGCAGGAGTGTGGGCAGTGCAATTTCTGTTCTAACTGCATGATGATTGGTTTGACCTTATTAATTTCAATGTAATTCCTTTGAATTAATGAAGCTATGCTAAAAGAAAATTCTTTTCTGGCCTAATTTTCAAATGGTCTTCCTTTTTAGTTTTTTAACCTAAGATAATTGTGAGACAGCTGTACTGGCTGCATCTGTAAATGCTCATGCTAACTTGCACCTCTATTGTATTGTGCAGTCTCTGTTTAGGTGATAGAATTATTTATACTCAGGAAGAGAACTCAAAATATCTTTGAGATAGCCCTACGGTCATCCTTTGTCAGAAAATAGGATTGACGTATAAGATTGTGAGAATGCTGGTACAACTGTTTGTGAAAAACATCATTGAAACTAGTTTGGGATTACAGCTGGAATAATTTTTAGCCAACAAGTCTGCTTAATGTATTTTAAGTTGTCCTAATCAGCAAAAACTATCCCTGCTTGGTGTTTGTTCAACTTTTTTCATTTTAATGAAAAGAACAGTCATTTTCACATCTTGTGTGGATGTAGCAGTAACAATTAAATATTTTTAGTAATACTGACAGCTGGGGAGATGCAGGAGTGATATGCTGATACTGAAAACTCTCTAAGCTGCTTCTGCTTAGAGAGTGGCTAGTGGAAAAATGAGGTAGAAAGTAGCTCATAGTTCTCCTCCAGCATAGAAGTGCTAACACTCTTCTCACTGGCCTGTTTGTTGGGCTTAGCTTGGTGTTGAAGAATATCTAGGAAAACATGCTGTTTAAAATCTCTGAATTCATTCAATAAAACAAAAGCCTGATATTTCCTGCTACTGCAAAGTTTTTACTGTTGTCAAGATAAAGTTGACCTTTGGTAAACCAGAAACTGCTCTTTTATTATGCTTTGACATTTTCATGCTTCTTCCATTATTTCTTCTTCCTTCTTCTCCTTCTTCTTTGGCCATTGGAGAAATAGACTCGTATATCTATGTTTCTTCATATGGACATTTACATATTTTTATAAATACATATATGTGTTGAAATTGATGTATAGGCATATTTATATATAAGTAATTACACAAAAGAAAACAATTGTCAGTTACTAAAATTCGCTTCTCGGGATCAACAGTGCTGAGCAACGATCAGGAACAAGAGAACCTCAAAGCACAGGAGGATTAACAGACTCCGAAGGCAACTCAGGCAAACCAGGCCATGTCCGCTCTCTCCATACAGACAGAGGTAAGGCTGAAGGGTCTGGGCCAGCCTCAGGATGCCACCAATGCTCTGAATCATTCTGACTTAACACTCTATTGTTAGGAAATATTTACATTACAGTAGAGCACAGGGGCACAACTTGAGGTGAGGCACTGCTGTGCAAGGCTCTAAAGCAAACTTTAGGTAATAGCATACCGACTGCCTAGGAAAGCCTGTATCAATTTAAAGAGCCCTCAGTGAAGTCACTTCTGTAACAGAAATTACTCATTCTCTGAACATCAAATGCCTCATTAAGCTCCAAGATGTACAGTAAGACACAGTAATAACATTCGCCCAACATGTTTGGGATTAATAATTCTTGTAGAGAAAACTCACCTCATTCAATTCTCAGAGGAACTCATTGTTCACACAACCACCAGATCAGTCCGGTCTTCATCTAGAGATGTTGTTTCAGAGGGACAAGTATTTCATGCTGTACACTCGATCCCTAAGTCATAAAAAGATCATAATGAACAGTGATTTAAGTGGCAAGAACTCCAACACCAGTGTGCAATACTTGGCCAATAGACGCTGATAAGCATGTGTGGGGTAACGGGGAAACACTGCTTGGCAGGTCAGGCTCTGTAGGGCACACCAATTTCCACGCACACGACCCTGGGTCCCGTTTCCAACACTCCCGGCTGACCCCCAAGAGAACTAGGGCCAGGCACGAGCTGTGGGCTGCTCTCATCTTTCACCCATCTTGCTGTGAACATGAAGTGCTTCCGCTCACGTCCGTGGCTGCAGAACGGTATAAGCCTGCTTGAAGGGAAGGGGAAATCAGGCTTTTAGTGGCCCTGTAGCTCAGTTCTTCCTCTTTTAAAATATTGTGAAGGTTTAGTATTGTTTTCAAGTTCAAATGCCTTAGTGACAGAGGCCTTTTATGGGAATATTTCGGAGCTGTTCTTAGGCAAGCTTTTCAAACTTATCTCCTCTGGAGTACTCCAGGGGTCTAGACAGATTTATTCCCTTCACATATGCTTTCTTTCACTCTCTCTTTCTCTGTTCCTCCCTCTGCCCCTGTTCTGTAAAACATATTAACTTCTTTGTCCTGAAAGGTATTTACTCTTAACTTATTCAAGAGATAGTTCCAAAACTCCAAAGCTACATGAATTAAACATTATCTAGTCTTTGGAGCTGCAAATGTTGCTATGTAACTTTGTAAGTTGGGTACAAAAGATATTCTTCCCTCCTTTCCCTCATTAGGCATTATTCTGTATGAAGTATCTCCATCCACTGACTTAGATATTTTATAAATGGTTATAAATATCCTGAAAGGTTACTAGCCAATAAAAAATAGAAATACAGCTGATTCCTGTCTCTTGAATGAGATTAAACCCAATCATAATCAACGATGTTAGAGCAAGAGTAAATTTATGCAACTGCCTCTTAAATTTTTGTTCCAATATATTTTTAAAAGAGGAGGAAGTGCTTTTAATTCCTACCTTATGCTGCATCGGAGTTGTAATTATGGCACCACTTCTTTGGTTTTAATATTTTCATTATTTTTTTGTATCTAGTTCATAAATTCCCAGACATTTTTTCCCACTTTGGATAACTTTACCTCCTTTTGGAATGGCAGACCTCTGTACCATGGAAGTAAAAAATAAGCTGTTGCAGAAGAGACCAAAAGATCGATGAAGCACAGGAACTAATAAATTACATGGACTAAGCATATCCTGCACTTATTTCACATAATTCTTTAAAATTATGATGATGTAATAATTTTTTTGTTCCATAAAAAGGGCTTTTGGCAAGAACTTGCCCAGTGATCACATCCTAACATGAAGCCTACACCCACTTTTTTCTTTTTTTTTTTCTTGACAGGAACTGGCATTAAAAAAAGCCCTATAACTGGAGCAGGTCTGCTGGAGAACACCACCACTGCCTGACCCGCGTGCACCTCTGTGGGGTTCATTCTCATTCAGGTAACCTCCGTGCTCTCTAAGAAACCAGCCCCTGAGAGCTGTGTTATTTAAGTCATGTCACTCAGGTGACTGTTTCAGAGCATCCGCTTTAGTAACTTGGTATCTTTCAAGCACGAAGCATCTTACCCTGACAAACCTGGTAACCAAAGTAAATGAAGCTGTACTAGGAAAAAACTAGGGGAAGATCAAAAGTGGGTATCAGAATTTACTGGTTTCATTCGTGGGGTGATCTGTAACAACAAGTTAAACTAAGATCATTCAATGTCATTAACAGGTACTGATCAGTGCTACAACTGGTAAGCAAAAAGCAGGAGAAACTAAGGCTGACTGGACCTGTTATTTTCGGTTGTAATTTGTCTAACTGTAGTTCCATAAACAGTCTCTCCGATCTCAGAACTGTCCAAATTTTCCTGTCAAATAACACATGCAAGGGCTTAGCATTGTTTCTGGTTAAAGAAGCTTCACACATCGTGTCACAAATCTCACCTTTGAAGAAGCAATGCATTTAAAGACAGGCACCAAAGATCTCAACTGCAGAGTTCCAAACAGGAGGTTTACATTCAATTAAGGGTGGAAACGGTTTGGGCCCTTCCAGAAGCACCATCTGTTTCTATGGCTGGTCATTGTTTGGATTATTTATGACCATAATTTTAGGTTTATCTGGTTAACCTTTGGATAGCCTCCTAAAATAACTATTGACTCTTTGAATTTTCAAGGTAATATATTAAGATGCAAGAGTTTCATGTTATTATTTTATGGAAAGAACCACAAGACTTTTCATGCAGTATATCAATACCTACAAAGCCAGAGAACAGCTATACTATCACACGGCAAAGGGAACTGCAATATGACATATTTGTTGTTCTCACCATGAGCTATGCTAATTGATATTTCTTCCAAAGAAAAACAGAAAAGCAAAGGACAGTTGTTTGGGTTTGGTTTTTTTAAGAGTTCTCCTCCCCCACAGCACTTACTACAATATCAATCTTTATGTTACAGTTCAACAGAGAGAGATGAGGAGATGGGATGAAGCTCCTCCAAAAACAATAGAAAAGAAAATGGAAATGGGTCTTGAGGATTCATGACTAGTGTCAGACTTAAAATGGATGAAAGGAGATGGAAGAAAAGTCTTTTCCTATTACCCTGTGTGATCTCATCCTGCACTATTAGAGGTGCTGGGAATCTTTCCATTTTCCTTGAAGGATCAGGTCCCACAATTCAAAAATACTGTGCTAAAATAAAAATGGACAGAACCCTGGTTGGTTTTGCAAACATTCATCAAGGATGGTTCAGATTTAGGTCAAAAATAAGCTAGTAGAAATTAGTATCTGTGGGAAAGGTTTTGTCAGACTGAGGGAGTTTTAGTTGGAGTGTCATTTCACTTTTGATGCTTGCTAGGTTATGCATACCAATATATAGACTTCAGAAGCGAGGAGCATGAACTTTCATGAATTTATTTGTATTCAAAGGGCAGAACTGCAGTCAAATGAGAACATTTATAGAACTTATTCTTCAAAAAGGGTGAGCCCACAATCTGATGTAGCTTTTGGCTCCTGTCTGTGTAACAGGCTAAAACAAACCCTGAGATTCAAACACCTTTCTATTTCACTTTGGACTTTGTGGCTTATGTCCAGTCTTTGTTTAAAACTCATTTTACAATACCCTGAATCCACACAGCACTCTACAAAATGTGCCTTCTGAAAAAAAACACTGCAAAAGAAAGTTGTCTTTTTCTTAGTGAAATAAGGATAAATTGGGGGGAAATGCTTTAGTCTTCCTAATAATGTACTATATTCCTTTTCAGATCAGAGAAAATGTACTTCAATTATGAAAATCTAAAAAAAGGTTTTCTTTCTGGTGGTCTCCCTGCATTCCCTCATCAATAAAAGATAAATCCAAGAGAGATACCACGGTACAGTGCTACAATGTACAGTAGTCCCAGTTATTTTAGGAGGAACTAGACGTACCTGGTAGAAGAAAAGAAGGATCTCAAAAAACCATTAATTCAGGTCTCTCAGTTGGTCCTGCAGAAAGATCTGATTCTTTTATTTGTGTGAAAAAGGCCCAAAATGCTGCATACCTATCCTTTTTGTTACTTACCCAAATTAACTTTGGCACAAGTGTTTTAGCAGTCAATGAAGGCAATCAGCCAAAATTTCCAACAATGCACTCAGTATTGTACCCTGTAGTCATATAATCTTCCTTTTTATGATTCTAACCCTATAAAATTAGTATGTCTATTAGACACAAATTTAAATTTCCGTATTCATCTGAAACACTAGCAAAAATGAGGTTAGTTTGTTTCAATGTGCCTAAACAACTGATGAGAGGGAATAGAGAAGAGGGAGCCAGGCTCTTTTCAGCTGTGTTCCCTGAACAAGGAGCAATGGACACAGGTTAAAAAACATGAACCCAAGGAAGGCCTTTTTTACTCCAAGAGTGGGCACAGTTGCCCAGAGAGGTTGTGGAGTCTCCATCCATGGTGATACTCAAAATCCAGCTGGACATGGTCCTTGGGTAACCTGCTCTAGGTGGCCATGATTGAGCAGGGGCATGGACTAGATGGCCTCCAGAGGTGTCTTCCAACATCAGCCATTCTGTCATTCTGTGAAGAGAGGAACTTACCCTTTAGTTAGTCCATCCAGTCCCACTCCAGTGTAAGACTGACAGCACAGTGGGAAGAAGTTGATCATTGTAGTTCTTTAATCTAAATAAGATTCCACAATGGCTAAACTGCATTTTTTGAACCTTACTAAACACAAAGAGATAAGGTGAGGGAAAAAGATGGGGGGTTACGTACTCTTTGTCCTTGTGGTTAATAGGCTTCGAATAATGTGGAATCTTGTGAGATACATTTTTGTTCAAAGTGTCTTGCTAATTTGATAAAGCAGCATGAAAATGTTTTTCAATATCTCTTATGAGTTTTGAAGTTTGCCACAAAATTAATGCAAAAGTATTGGTTATTTTTACATGACTTAATCTTATACTACCGCCTAGTGGCTAAGATCTAGATAAGTCACTGTACAACTTCACTACCTTTTATATATGGATACAGATACATAGGAGTTATCTATGTTATAAAATTATTTTCATTCAGCTTTAGAAACCGTATTTTGTATATTATCTGTCCTCACAGTAACAGTCAGTGCTGCCAAATATAAAGACCAGAGAAATTTCCATGTTGAAGGGCACTAACATCCACGTTGAGTGCAGTCTTAATGTCAACGGGATCTTCACTTTAATGCAGTTACAGTTCAAGATAGAATAAATTTTAAAATTGAGCTTGTAGAGAAGGACTTCAGCCACAGGTTTGAGATATCTATCAGTTGTCACTGTTAGAAAGAAACATTCTTGGGGCACATATTCTTATGTGTTCTAAATGTTCGGTTTCTTGCATCTTCCTACAAAGCTCTTGTGGTCCATATATTCACGGGCTTGGTAGTGAATCGAGTTTATCTTGCTCAGTGTAACAAGTCCAGAAACAGTACGCCCTCAGGCATCCATTTCCCATTGATTGATGCAGTTCCTGTATCCCAAAATCAAGCCCATGAGTGTGTTGAGCTTGAAGTGTAAATCATTCAGGAGTTACAGGTTTTCCCATTTCCTCCAAAGCCCATGCCATGGTTCCTAGCAGCAACACACGACTTGGCAAAAAGTCAGGCTCCTTCAGAAGCAGCTTAGAGTAAAATCTACTTCTGCAGCTGACAATGACAACAGTGAGTTGAAGGAAAGGATTCCTCCTCAGGAAGATGACTTTCCAGCTATTTGCCCTCCACGACTATGAAT
>NW_010408727.1:894-12963 GCF_000710305.1 Buceros rhinoceros silvestris | reverse complement strand
TCCCTGCCACAGAGGCTGCTCCTACTACAACTGTGAGCATTCTTCGTGACAACCAGAGTTATCGAAGCATGGAGCGATAATTTTTTTTTTAAACCAAGATATCTAGAGATAGATATAGATAGGAAAATTTAAAATAATTCTTTTGGGCCTCTTCCCTAGAGACTTCTGTAGACGAGGTCTTGCTGGAAGGAGAAATTTTAGTTCACAGGTTAGGTGTGGAACACAAAGAAAACCAATGTCGTTTTGTCCACCAGGCGGCACTTTGTTATCAGGCTTCTAGGTTTAAAAAACCACCAGAAGACGAAACAAACCCTAGGTTATGATTATATGAGGTGTGAAGTGTCACTGAGCAAGGATCTGTCGGTTTCTGGAAATGCAATTACCCAGAACTCTCCTGGGGAGGAGATTTTGATCTTAGTGCAGGGAATGGGATTTCTGTCACTACCTTAAAAGAAAAGCAGCTCGGCCTCAGTTAGGTGAAGGCGTTAGGAAAAGAAGATCTTTTTGCAGTGTGCAGGACAGCCTATTTTTCTTCTCCCTGATTTGTTGAAAGTGCTGTATGAGTGACAGTGAGTGATTTACATCTAATGCAACAGAGAAGGGAAATGAAAAAGGGGACAGTCACCGAGGGGCACAAACCCAGAATTTTGGACAATGAATATGCCCAATAGCCAGTACAATTCATTCTTCAAGAAATTCCTGCCCTGATGGAAAACATCCTAGTACAGAACTCACAAACCTTTATTTTGATGCAGTTTTAGTCCAGCACAAGCATTGTCCAAAGTTCCTTTTCCAACAGGCTGCAGCTGTTAGTGCAGTGTAAAGGCATTTGTACAGTGTAAATGAGGAAAAAAATATTATCTCTGGTGGGAGCAGCACAGGCTGAGTTTGAAAACTGTCCCTTTACCAGTCACGGGTGCAAACACTGTAGTTTGCTGTTGTTTAAAAATGTTCTAGTCTATTCTGCACAGTTTGCGTGATTATGTGTGAGTCCGTTTAGGTAAACGCAGGAATGTAAGGTGTAGGTGATGAGCAATATATGGATGAAAGCTGAAACTGTTTCCCCAGTGGAACAGATCCACCTCTTGTGGCAGCAGCCAGTGCACCCTGGTACCCCCAACCAATACACTCCCGGAAAGACACCTTCAGGGCTGACCTCTAGACCCTTTCAATCCTTTCCTCTGTTTCCATAGCAGCTCTCTGATAGTAGTGGCTTTCTCAGAAGCAACCCAGTGAGATCACAGAGATCTGCCAAGGCCTTTGTGCTAGGACACGTCTCTGACACTGTCTCAGCTGGTGCTTAGGGAATTTTATAGTGATGACATGGAACTGGAGAAGATGTTTCATTTTCTGACTAGCCAGTCCAGATTTTGGCCCTATATTTCTGTTCGTTTACATCAAGGGTGATTTGGAACCATGTGTGCTTTGCTACTCAGTTCACTATCCAGGCATCTCAGAGGCTGCTGAAAGCACCTCTGTATACATTACTTTTTGTCAAAATAAAGAAAGTTTCTGTGTTCTTAGTGCTGTACAGTACAATTATTGAATGCTTCCTGAACCCTGGCTAGTGCTGTTCTGCTGAAAAAGCAGGTTTTGATATCATAGCTTGTAAGTGAGCTGGGAAAAGGCTTTGGGTGGATGAGTAATGATCGCAAGAGCACCGACAAGAAAACAGTGTCTAAGTGTCTCTTTCTTAGAAACTATAAAAGGCTTCGTTTTGCCAATGCAGAAAACTGGCATGAAAGTCCCATTTATTATGGCAAATTTGTTTCTGCTAAGAAGAACTGTTTCCAGGGCACTTGCTTAAATCAGCTTTTCTACAAAAAATTGTGTGCCAACCTACACTACGCGATAGGAATCTGCCTGACCCTGTACCCTGACTGGAATCAGACACTGAACTGGAAATGATCGGTCTGACTAGTTTTCAGCCATACAAGGAAGTAGCTCAAGTAATAAGCAATTCCCAGAAACAAAACAGCAACCTAGAGCAATGCTGTTGCTATTTCTGAACTGCAATATTTTGATAGTGTCCTCATGATGAGTTTTAGCTGAGTTGTCAAAAACAAATACTGAAATGAACACTAACACTCGGGTCTTGCCTACAGGGATAGGCTACTTCTCTTAAAATCTGCTCTATCTGCTATGCCTTAGGTCCTCAAGAGGCAATGGTTTTACTGTAATTATCCAGCCACACTGAAAGTGTTTGAGGGCCTCTGCACGCATCTTCATTACACATCTCAGAGGAACATCGTCCGATATAAAACCGTTCTGCAGAAGAACAATTTCTAACCTTCTCTTTGCTGTTGTCTCCACCTTCCTCCATACATCCCATCCTGCTATTTCCACCCTACTTCTATTTCTCCTTCAACCCAGAATTAATACTGAAATGCTTTACAAAAGGATTTGAAGAGGAAAATTTCGTACCTTTATCAAATTCACTCCAAAAAGTGCTATAGAAATGGTACTCTAAAATGGAGAATAAGACTGTACTTTATCATTGTTGCCATGGTGATCAAAATTAGGATAGTAACTATTTTTCGTTTTTCAGCCTGCACTTCTGACAAGCTGAAGAACTTGCTCCCTGGACAGGGGTCTGGTTAATCACAGAACCCCAAACAAATCCCTGAGCCATGAAAAAGAAAAATTAAAAGTTTGAGAGTTTTATGAGTGCATCTCCAAAGAAGAAAGAGAAAAAAAGGGCAGGGATGAGAATGTGCTTCTACTGAGAAAGGAGGGATAGGTGACAAAACAGAGTAAGGATGGGGCTAAGACATGGACATACAGAAGCAACATTTTAAGTTGATGAGAAGCAGGCAGTCCCTCTACAGTTTTGGGATGCCTCCTCATGCCACCATGTGTGAGACTCTTGACCCAGGATCTCAGAGGAACAACGCTACTGAGGAGTCATAGACCAATGTCCTTGATACCTTGTTCAGGCACATATATTCCCTTCCAGACCTCACTTCAAAGGAGAGATCGGTGAACGCTTTATTCCACCTGCGGTCCTGGATCTGCAAATGACAAAGTATTTTTTCACATACTGCATGCCAAGGCAAGGACTAAAACCAAACTTTAAGCTTACACACGTTTCTTACAAGACTAGATGTGTGCCAGCATTTGTGAACTCCGGACAGCAGTTAAGTCTCATAATGTCTACACTTTTTGCTGCCTTGATCAGTAAAGGGTTTCTAATAGTGATACGCAGTATCTGATTGCTATTTTAAAGGATTCTGTGGTGTTTCATAGAATCACACATATACCGTAGCCATTACTGAACAACTGCATGAAACAATGAGAACCACAGTCAAAGCTCAGTGCAGCTTTTTAGCACGCACCCATAATTTTATACGTGGTTTACAAAAGTGCCTCTCTATCAAGATCATCAAGTTACAAAATCCCTCAGCTGACGAGAAAAAAAACAATCAGATAGGAAGGACAGGGAGTTCTAATTGGAAAACTAAGCATCGTATTAACTTGATAAGAAATTCAAAATGAAGAAAAGAAGCAGAAAAGGCATTGAACTGAGCAAGTAATTTGAAATTAAATGGGGTTTAGTTTAATTTCACAGCACATGCCTTTCCAGAGGTAAAGATCGGAAGCTTTATTAGCTAATATATATTTAATCATTACCATTTTGTAAAATTTCTGACATTTTCTCCTTACAAAACCACTTCCAAGATAAAGGATGTTTTTGCTTTACATGGTCAGGCTTTGCCGTTTTGGAGCAACACAAGTTCTCCTTACTCTTCTGCTGGGTCATAGCCTCACTTGTATGCCAGTGCTGAAACTGACTGGGAATTGCTGAGGTCAGTGAATCCTGGCTGTGGAGGTGGAGGTTCGCTAGGCAGTATTGCAAGTAAAGTAGCTCTTTTCAAATGATCAGTTTTGCAGCATCAAAGGCACCGTAAAGTCATGTTAGTCTTGTGTGACATCTGTAGCTTTTCATGTCAGTTCTCCTCTTTAAGAACCACACACCAAGCTTTTCCTTCAAGCCACAAAACACAGCGCCGTTGTCTGCTCCTCCTCCAACTGCTGCTACTGGAGCCACGTCGGGCGTGAGCAGCACATTTCTTCCTGGCAGCTGGCTTTCGGGTCATGCCAGACCCACACTTAGAGGGAAAGGCTACAGGTCCTAAATATGTCCAAGAAGGTCATCATACAGTTTAAAACAAAACTTCGGAGTAACAACAGGCATGGGTGCAACAGCTTGCCTCCTTCTTGCCTAGGCATTGTAATTTAATGAGCGTCTCTTAAAATCGCTGCTCTGAGTCTGTCTAAACTGAATGGCGTCTGCTAGATCAGCAAAGCATTCGTGTGGTGGGTT
The DNA here is from genome assembly GCF_000710305.1 of Buceros rhinoceros silvestris. Lineage (NCBI taxonomy): Eukaryota > Metazoa > Chordata > Aves > Bucerotiformes > Bucerotidae > Buceros > Buceros rhinoceros. The sequence goes on along the minus strand of NW_010408727.1, from coordinate 8,639 downwards.
GCTCTTCATGAGATTGGACTGGAATAAGCTGGCTTACTATGAATGTTCCAATGGGGACACAAACAAGAACATGAAACTTCGCTTTTAGTAAAGCTTTCTGTAACTTTCTTCTCCATTGTTTGCGCATTTCTTCCTGTCAGCTGGCTTTCGGGTCATGCCAGACCCACACTTAGAGGGAAAGGCTACAGGTCCTAAATATGTCCAAGAAGGTCATCATACAGTTTAAAACAAAACTTCGGAGTAACAACAGGCATGGGTGCAACAGCTTGCCTCCTTCTTGCCTAGGCATTGTAATTTAATGAGCGTCTCTTAAAATCGCTGCTCTGAGTCTGTCTAAACTGAATGGCGTCTGCTAGATCAGCAAAGCATTCGTGTGGTGGGTTGCTCTTCATGAGATTGGACTGGAATAAGCTGGCTTACTATGAATGTTCCAATGGGGACACAAACAAGAACATGAAACTTCGCTTTTAGTAAAGCTTTCTGTAACTTTCTTCTCCATTGTTTTTCCCCTTGGAATTAGTAATTTTCTTTTTTTTTTTTAACAAGCAAAACAGACATGCAGCACTGGAGCAGACAGACAGTTCTTTGGTGGTGATACATTCGCTCCATTCTGTTTGGATGTCTCCCCTGAATATGAATTTCAAAAATAAGCTGAAAAGGCAAAAAATCCTATGGTACTTTAAAAGCTAAAAGGCTTCCGTTAGGGTTTTTTATGAACTACACTGGTTCACTATAATTAGACACTAAGGCACCTTGACATGGTAAGTCTTTTCATTGTGTCTAAGTACAACCTCCACTGAAGCCAAATCATAATCCCTGAGTGACTTTGAAGACTTAATAGCTGTTTCTTTAAGTTCATAATAATCTTTTATACTAACTCTCCAACACCGATGTGGAAGGAAAAACAAATTTTAAAAAAAAAAAAGTCACTTTGAAGCAGAGCTCATTCAGTGTTCTCAGTATCTGAATATTTAATTTAAATAAAATTTAAACCCATTTGCTCACAAGATGAGGAACAGGAGGCTTGACAGCCATGGAAAAACACAATTATTTGGGATTTGTTTGGGGACTTTCCTTCATATTTCTACGTTTCTCCTTTCCCACTTACTATGTTTGTCTTTTGTTGCCCCAAGGAGAAATTGTAGTAGCAATAGTAGCTTCTTTGCATTTCTTTAATTAAAATCTGAAAGACGCCAGATGCTTCCATTTGCAAGCTCCCTTTCTCTCACTGAAGCACAAAGGAGTTAATCATAGAGTGCGCTTTAGTTTCCTTTGAACCCAGGCTGGGCCAGTGTTAATTAAGTCTTGCCATTTAGTTAAAGTACAGCCTGTCATCACAACAGGTCTCTGCTGCACTGCTTTGTATTGTTTTTTTCAATCCAGTACAAACTTCTGAGATTTTATCTCTGCAGTTTAAATTATTAAAGACTTGATCTGTAAGCATTTCTTCTTGTCCAAGAACTGTTACAGTTCGGCCCTTAGGAAGTGCCCGGCTCGGTCACAGTGAAGTGTAGATAGCTAGGGCTTGAGGAAAGAGGAGGGACATCCCAAAGGTTATTGAGGTGCCCAAAGGGACAAGTCCGTGTTCCCTAGGATTTTCACAAACATGTCAGGGCAATATTAAAAATCTTGGTGTGGCATTGTCTGCATCCTTAGGTGTCTAAACACTCTTTGTCTAAGTTCTTGACTCTTGCATCCTCTTTCCAAGGACGCTGTGGTGTTAAGCAAGGCAGATATTTTGGCATATAACCCACAGACAGCCAGTGAATTCACAGTCTTTACCTTTCCTCACGGACATTTTATCCAAATAGTCCACGGTGGAACTGGGGTGCAGATCACTTCCCGGATATGTCCTCAGGCTGGCAAAATTAGCTTTTTTATCACATCTGATTCCTCTGGGAAGGAAATGTGGGCACATGAGCCAGAAGAGACCCCCAGAGCACTCCAACTGGGTCCCCTCCTGAGGGGCTTCGGCACTCAGTAATCAAGAGACCCCAGTCAGGAAAACATATCCTGCTCTGCCTTCCCATCTCACAAGATGACTGTCAGGTATTCACAGAGATTTATTCATGGATGAGCTGAAGACCCAGAGCTTTATTTAAAGGAAAGACTTAACAAACAATTTTTAATAGCAAACACATTTGAGGAACACTTGCTCTGCTTGGGAACAGTTAGCAAACAAGAGAGGTAATGTCATCTGATAAATTATCCATTGTGAATTATTTACATAATTCTCCAGAAAACTTTAAATTAGTGCAAGATAAAGATCCTAATTTATTACTCCCTTCCCTGAAGCACAAGAGAGAGAGCTTCAAATAACACAGCTTTGTTTTAAAAAATAAAAAATAAAGTTTAAAGCATATAGCTTAGGCCTTTCTGAGTCTTTAATAACTCACGTGGATGAACTTTATTAGATTTGTAGTTTTGATAAATTAATTACAGAAAATTAAACTGGGGCCACATAAACTGAAGTCATCACCAAGCATAGCCCTGATTCCTCAGGCCTAGCTTGAGTCCTACGCACGGAGCTTTCTCACAGGCTAAAACTGTCAGAAGATAAAATACTGTCTCTACTACAGGCAAAAAAAAAAAAAAGGCCCAGCCAGGCTAAAAACAAAGTATGAATTGTCTGGAGTTTTTGTCAGTCTTTCTCCCAGTGTCGTAGCCCACTCTGGGGTGCTGGTAAACCTTCTCAAGGAAGCACTTTGAATAAGGCCATTCCTCTTCATTCTATCCTGTCTGCCTTGTGCTCACATGAATTCATTGCTATTTCTTCGAGAATATAGGGTTACCACAATCCCTTTTGTTTGCCTGGATGCTCGGGACTTTAATCAGGAACTAACGTAATCTTTCCCAGTTTTAACCAAAAGACCTTTTTTGCTGCCGCATATCTAACATCCCCTTTGTTCTTTCTGTAGTTAAGTTTTATACACTCAGAATCACTTCAAACCATACTTAATTTGTCCACATGAGATTTAACACACACCTACAGACCCCCCATACAATACCATACTCTTCTAGCCTGTCCTTACTTGCACTTGGACAAATGACAGCGCAAGGTGCAACATTAAAGCAAGCCTGGCTTTTGTTTTAGCCTAATAAATTTTCCATTGCAAGCCCACACTTGTGAAAGTGTTCATAGCCTAAATACCCTTGTCCTCAAAATGGAAAAAAGAAAAAAAAAAAGGGAAAAAAAAACCAGTGGTTTTTTCCTTGTAGCACAAAGAGATCCTCAGTGGAGGAGAGGAAGCCTAATTAAACATTGGGGATGAAGTCAAAGTTCCGTGATGTAAAGTGTTCAGCATCGAGTGCCTTATGAAGGAGTTCCCCTCTCCCTTCTCTTCCTCATGCCTCAAGCATTTGTTTCTATTCCTATGACTCAAAGCACCACCCTGGTTTAGTGGCAACAAAACTGTTCATGGGACTCGGCTAGGACTGATCACAGGCCCACGGCACAGACCCCTGTGCAGTCTGCAGGGACAGCCGTGGCAGGGCAACAGGCCACCAGGGCGGGTCAGGAAGGGAGAGGCAGGGAGGGACTTGCATGACTGGTACGACACGCAAATGGGTTTGCACTGTAAAGACGAAGCATTGTACTAGTAGCCCGTCAGATTTATTTCAACGTAGAGATGCACTGAGAGAACAACTGTATTGCTGTTGAACACAGCGAAGAGGACTGCAAAAAGAAAAGGCTCTGTGACTGCGGAGAACTACCGGAGCTACGAGAGATTTGTGAGTGGCAGCAAATAGCAAATTGGACCCACACTTCCAGCGTCCTGCAGGAATAAACAAATAAACAAATAAAGACACTGCTGTGAATTTGGACTGTCTATACATTTTCAAAGCATGGTGTTTTTTTTTTTTTACTTGCTTTGAGCTTTACTGCAGTGGGGTAAGTGCTTGTAAAAGGCTCATGGCAAGAAAAAATATCAAAACTTTCTCCTCAATTGGTAGCAAAAAGAAAAGTCATAAATTAGAGAAAGATCAGAGTGATTGAAGTAAGCAAAATTAAGGTTCTGTTCTGCAAATCTACTAATCCTAATAGGTTTGGGGTAAATATTGATCATGCAAGTAGGCTGTGCAGAAAATCAGGCTTTCATCAAGGATGATAAATTAACCTAACCTAATAATAGAATGAAATAACAAAGGGAAAAATTAGACTCGATAGCCAGCTGGAAGCCTTTTGTCAGATTTTTTTACACTGTGAAATAACATCCAAGGGAAATGGCAGCAATCACTTGAGACATGAAAAAAAATAGACTGCTGAATGCATTAGAAAATGTGCTGCAGAAAACTACCCTCCAATGCCTGGGAGTGCTCCGGGTGGGTGTTGTAATAGAACTTCTCCATTACTGTTCTGTTTCTCTTTTTCTGAGCCCATTTATAAGCTGTTACATATTTTGCTTTGGCCCTTAAATGAGATTGCATGATATATATCAACTATCAGAGAAGAGGAATTGCTGATGGGGGCTGATCTTCAACATCCTTTTGTCATTATATGTAGAAAAAAAAGGAACCAAATTAATTGTTTAATTTCATTTTTATTCAGTATAATCTAATATATATCCATGTTTTGAATTCCAATTTCTCTTTGCATCCATCATTGGAAAAGCCATTTCTTGTATTTCTTAATATGCTTGAAGGATCTAAGGAAATTACAGAATTTAACAGCTTTACTTCAGAAATCCACGTGGGAGCTCCAATGATCGCCATAAGCTGCATGGTCATACTGGACAAATTGTACGACAGTTTAGAGAATTTACTTACATTAACATCTGGAATATAAAGTAGATAAAACCCATCAGAGAGTTCGAAACGTTCCATTCTTCACTAAATCCATTACGCCACATAAAACCACACTGATCTCTTCCCAGTCATGACCAAAGTTTCCATTACCAGAGGTTTAAAGAACCTCTGTTTTTTCCAAGCTGTTAATATTGAGATGAACTCTGGAGCTTGCAAAGATTTGGGATTAAACTGTGCACTCAGCAATCTGCCTAAATTTCATACTGAAGTCAGTTACATCTTATATGTTAGACGCATATAAAGAAAAAAAGTTTTCTCTTTTTTTTTTTTCTGAAGTCCTTAACCACACACTTACTAGGCGCAGCTGGCTGAGTTGCCGCTGATAGGAAATGGCAGGGAGCAAGCCAGTGAGAACTCAGCACATCCATTCATATCTTGTCCCAGTCCTTTCTGAGTCCCCACAAGGGTAAGTTTTGTGTTGAGAATAACCCCAAAGGCCCAGCTTGGTCCAGAGCAAATGCACGCACACGGTTGAGTATCTACTGAATCCGGCAGTAGGCCTGATTTTAGGCTAGTGGTAGATGTTCATGCCAGCTTTCTACCAGCTAAGAGAGAGGACACACACACTTGCTCTGGTGTAAGACCTGGATACACAGTGCTAACCAATCAAAATTTTTTTACCTATTTGAACCAGCAAGGTGTCCCTGCGTTATGTGGCTATAGCCTTTTCAACCTGGAATTACATGGCCTAAAACTGGTTTTATTGTATCATCAAACCACAACCTGCACTCTGGCGGGCTTCTCTTTGCCTTCATGCCCTCAGAGATGAGGGCAGGTAGCTGGGATGCGGAAGTCCTGAGGGCAGGAGCAGGTGACATCCCTCGAAGGAAGGCTCACTGCCCCAGCCATGACAGCAGTCTAAGGAGGCAGCAGTGAATGCCTGAGTCATGGGGAAAAAGCGCAGGATGGGAGGGACACGTTCCCCTGGGCAACATGACCGGCATGAGTACTCTGTGTGACTTGGCCACATGGGATACCCATGGTAGCACGTCTTCCCTCCACTGCCTTTGATCCCACCACCGAAATACTGCCCTCACTATCCAACTCAGTGCCTGGGCTCAGGAAGTCTTTGAACCTCAGATTACTGGAAGCCAAAAGAACTCACAAGAAGTATTGCTGCAGCATCTGTCACTCTTCTGCCGGCACCTTCTACTGGCTACAGTTAGAGCACAGATACCCACCTAAAGGGAGTTTTAGTCGCGCTTACTCCAGCAGTTTCTATGTTTTGCAGGCTAGAGCAGTGTTTCAGAATGGCTGGTGCATTCTAGCTCGGAGCAAAGCTGCAGCATTCAGTCTTCCTCCTACTGCAAGAACCTGTTTTTGCAGAAAACCCTTTAATTACAGATTTTTATCATGGGTTCTACCTCTCCTTAGTGACCCACAAATGACAGAGGAAACGGTCATCCTTGTGCAAGAGGACCTCTCTTTACCCCTTGGGAGATGTTTTGACTGTGCACAAATCAACCACAAGTTACCCCACGTGAAACAATCCTTTTGCAGAGTCTGGCCTTTAGCTTGCCCCTCTGCCATTCCTTTTGGCACCTGGCTTTTTTGCCTATCATTAAGTCATAGCGGGATTTATCCTGGCATTTTCTGCCAGGATCACTGACACGGGGAGGAGGCACAATCAGCAGAGGGTCAGCCATGTCCAGCGGGCTTGTGGGGTGGGAAACTTCACTTGGTGATCTCAAAAGGAAAGTTCCTAAGTTGTGGGGATCTTTTGGTGACATAGATCCTTCAGGTTATTCTTGTGATTACATCCTTACAGAGCTGCCACGCACTTGTGAACATTTGGAAAGAATCCTGATTTCAGGAAGACAAAGTGAAAATGTCAGGCGCTCAGAGCAATTTTGCAGGATGAGCTTTCCTTCACTGTGGAAGCTATGGAAGAATCTTCAGCTAGGAGGACAGCAACATCAAGCCAGTAGGACCGCAGATAGGTGAGGAGGAAACTGTAGCACCAAGCCGGCCAGCACACATTAGAGTGCTCCTGGCATAACAGTTGCTGGTCCACGAGAGGCCACGGGGATCAGAGGCTGTGCTGTAAAGAACAACAGTGTCCTCAGCATCAACTATTTCTGGGGGAAAAGAAAAATCTAATAAACATTGTGTGTTCCACACATCAGTGACAGGTTATGAATTTAAGTACACTAAAAAGCTCACTGAAAGGGACACCTAATCAATGCTTTATTTAAGATCTTTTTTCCAGATATTTTACTGAATGTGACACTTCATTTCTTGTACTCTGTGACACTCCATTTCGTCACAGTCACCTGAGGAGCAGGTGATGCTTTACAGAGCTGCTGCTGAGCAGTCACATCATGCACAGAAATACATCATCACCACAGCCCGCGGTGGTGAAGTCCATAGGATTTTCCTGGTGCCCAGTATTTCCCCATGCCAGCGGGATCGCGACACTTTATGGGCACTGTTTCAGCAGTTTGATATTCCTGCAAGCCTGTCCCTGAGAAACACTACTGACGAATGGCTCATGGACCAGAACTCTGGGCAAGCAATTAGTCTAGTCATCAGCGCAAGCTGCTTTCGGTCGCCATGAGCCTGGTCAGAGCCAGGGCCAGCCTGTCCCTGAGAAACACTACTGACGAATGGCTCATGGACCAGAACTCTGGGCAAGCAATTAGTCTAGTCATCAGCGCAAGCTGCTTTCGGTCGCCATGAGCCTGGTCAGAGCCAGGCCCAGCTGCTCCACCAGAAGAGGAGCTGCAGCTGAGTGCAGCAAGGCCAACAGAGCAGCGGCCCCTTCCACAAACGCCCGGTCCCACTGTCCCTGCGCTGTTCCTCAACCCACACGGCCAAAACGAGGGGGCTGACAATTGGCGTGGCTTTTGTATTGTTCTGCATTTTTAAAGAATATTGACGGCGTGGCCATGTGACAATACAGTGAATGTTTCTTTGTGATGGTTTTAGATTTGCTACAG
>NW_010408727.1:445-822 GCF_000710305.1 Buceros rhinoceros silvestris | reverse complement strand
GGTAGAAGTCCCTCCAAATAACAGTGGGACCCACACCAAACCACCAGAAAGCCATATAAAATTAATCTGAATATCTGATTTCCACGGGATCTGACCATCGCACAACCTGTTGGCACCTCTGGTAATTGCCTGTGGAAATAGAACGGAGCCAAGCAGTGCGCCCTGCCACAAGTAACGCATGAACTGGCTTCTGGATGAGGAGAAAAGATGCACCCAGGTGCCACCAGCAGTCCCACCACAGCTTAGGAGCACCACGGACTGAAACCCAGCTGCGCTCCCAGGCTCGCCGTGCTGTGCCGGGGCAGGCAGCAGCGGTGACAGGCGCAGGGATGGCCGAAGCAAAGCCTCTTCGCGCAGCGCTCCACCGCGGGCAGCGG
>NW_010408727.1:0-219 GCF_000710305.1 Buceros rhinoceros silvestris | reverse complement strand
TCGCCCAGCGCGCCCCCGCGGGCAGGGGGAGCCAGGCCCTGGGCAGTGGCGCGTCCTCACGACGCTTCAGTCCTCCAGACAGCACCCTCGAGTCTGGCTGGGCACCAAGTCCCATCTGCTGGGTTTGCTGTTGCATTTCCCTCTTCCTCGTGTGTGTTAGCTGGCTTTAAGGAAAAGCAGACCCGATTCAGGCAGCGCCAGGAGAGCGAGGCCAGCGGG
>NW_010408726.1:29525-29955 GCF_000710305.1 Buceros rhinoceros silvestris | reverse complement strand
GGAAACAGCTCCCTTTTTCAACCTGTGACAAGAATGTATAAAAGATGGCAGTTTTGCTTGTGCTCAGTAAAAATCTATGTATTCTGGAAGCACGAGATGTAAGCAAAGCCTTGCACATGTAGACCTTTTATTTCTTTGCTGGTGTTGAATTTATTGCATACATGCAGAAGAACTACAGGGGATGTATGGTTAGGAGGTAAAGCAGCAAATCAGAGAAAAATGGCAGATAGGATTAGCTGTGGCTGCTGCTAAACTGATTCATGCAGTCCTTGCTAGCTCCTGTTCTGCCTTTGAGAAGCAGGCTGACGGAAATATTCTGTCAGTCAAGTAGATGCTTCTGTTGAGCTCTCTGTGGTCTACAGACTGAGACTCCTTAGTTATTGCACTGCTAAAGTCCGATCAAATATGAGAAACCACAGAAGATTTTTTT
>NW_010408726.1:24214-29266 GCF_000710305.1 Buceros rhinoceros silvestris | reverse complement strand
AATATTCTGTCAGCCAAGTAGATGCTTCTGTTGAGCTCTCTGTGGTCTACAGACTGAGACTCCTTAGTTATTGCACTGCTAAAGCCCGATCAAATATGAGAAACCACAGAAGATTTTTTTAATGTGTATATTGGAAATTATACCACATAGGGAAAAAAAATTTCTGAAGAGCATCGAGTTAAAAGAGCAAAATACAGAAGAACTGGTGGAAACTAAGTACTTCTATTTTTACCTGCATTCCTGTTAGAATGGGCTGAAAATCAAAGAAGAAAGCAGATCTTTTTACCCCGAATGGACAATATTTAAGAAAAATATAACTTTTAACACTGAAAACTCTTCACAGTGCACAGAAACAAACCGCAGTTTTCAAAGGTGTTCCCTGGTATTAATGTTCATGTTTGCCAGAGGCTCATTTGCCATGGCCAAATGCTTGCTGATTCAAACAAAAGCACCTCACCAACAATTCACACAATAATTTAAACTGAACTTGGGCAGCTTAGATTAGAAAAGAAATTACTTAAATTGAAAAAGGAATAAACCTTGCTCAAAATAGTTTGCTTTTTCTGCCCCAAATTAAATACAAAGGAGTGATATAGTGGCACTCTTTTTAATGACCACCACTTAGAAGAATATGCAGCATTTGTTAAAATGCTGAAGCATTTTTAAACTTGAATATAACATACAACTACAGACTGTTAGAAAAATGCATTGTACAACTCATCTACCCATGGAAGTATAATAGGAGAGTGCAGGATCAGTAGGAGTGCTAAGGTAAGTGCCTGCTATTGTTCTTACCACAAAATACATTCATCATACAGTCCCAAACATAATCATTTTGTATGCTGATAGTGGCTTAGTAAATTAAAAGGAAAGGCACTAGTCATTATTGTCATGATCTGTCTCCACTCAAGCAACACCTGGCAGGGAAAAAAAAGAAAAACTCTCTTGAATCAATAAATATTTTATTAATTTAAGCATAATTTATACAAAGAAGATGAAGTATGGCAAAGCACAATATCCCTGATACCATTAATTTACCACTTTATTAGATGTCTCCTCAGGCCCCTCATGGCCTGTTCAAAAGCCTCACTCAAGCCAAAGCCCCAGCTACCAGCTCTGATTTATCAGCTCTGCTTGAAACCTGAACCTCAGCAGAATTTACTCGACCTTTTGGAGGCAATGCATTTCAGAAGCCAGCAGTTCCAGTCACTGAGTGAGTTTCCATTGTTGACTGCTGCAGTGCAAGGAGGGAAAGACCACAGTATGACCCAATGCAATGTTACAGTTCTAGGTCTGCATGACCTCACCCTGGCACTACCAGCAATGAAGGTTCTACCAGTTGCTGGTCCTAGTCTTGTACAGAGCACCAACTGCTAAGGGTCTTGGGGTCCACACCGCAAGTAGCAATATCTAAATTATATCCTTTGGCATGACTAGGTTCCACCAGGAAAAGAAACTGCTTTAGGAACTTAAGTGTAGAGCACTAGCCCAGATGCAAGGCAAATTCATGCGACAGAGGCTCCTTTTTGCACATCAAATTTCCAATGTAAACAAACATCTAGTACGCTTTTAAGAGACAGGAGATGCAGTACACCAGGTCTGTCCACTTCTCAAGGCAAGTGTTAGGAACACTTCCCCAAGAAAGTGTGAGATGGGGGATTCAAGTTGCTTCCTACTCTTGGTATGTTTACACACCCTCTCTACCAGTAGAGTGCTAACACTAAATAGTTACAGCTTGATGTGCATGAGGAAGGAGGAATGGGAGCAAAAAGAGAGCAAGAGCAAGAGCACACTGCTTAGCCTAATAGTAGGGCATACGGGCTACTGTAGGGCTGTGGAACTGTGGAACTAATAGTTGTGCTTGTCCTTTACAATGATTCTGCTCGGTTAAGTGGTAAGATTTCTGAGCGCACTGCATCACATTGTTCACCTACGATTTTGGCTCCCAAGCAGAGGTAATGCCAGATCTCAGCATCTAGGTGCTTCAAAGGATAACCAAAATACCACTATTAGTGCTCAGGGAGCATTCAGGGCAGTCACGAAAACACACATACTTCAAAAATGCAGGTTATTTATTAGAATTTTGAATTAGGCACATGGAGGCTGATGGAATTTCCATTCAGGCATTTTGTATTCTGAAATCCATGGAATAATATTGTACTCTAATCTTTTCCATTTACTTTTTTTCTCCTTATTTGCCTAGAGCTTATTTTAACTTTTCACAGAGATTTTATTTCCAAGCCTTAATTCACCACTTGCATCTTCTTACTAGATGCCATGTATACACTAACAGTGTTGTAGAAGTTTGAATCAGAAGTGGTTAGGATAAGACCTCACCTGGAACAAACCAAGAATTAGAGCTTTTTTCTTATTATTATTTACTGCCTCTGTAAGTTCTCTGTAAAGCGGCCTGCACACTTGTTCAGCTTCTGCCACTTGAAATGGCTTCAAAGCGTAATACTCGCATCTGTTTCCCAGAGGCGTGCTTGCTATTGATCAGTTCACAAAGAAGGTAATACTTTATCTCTGTCCTCTTCAATTGTTAAATTGAGTTCAGATTGTTCAAGAGATCCATGTGGAAACTTATTTCTGGCTTCCAATATATCATCCCATCACTGAAAAGCCAGATTCTGCAGCATCAGTTTGGTCACAGCGAACAGAAGCCAAATGGTTATTAGTTGCTTCTGAATGGAATTGAAAACAATGTCTGCTTGCCCAGGAGCCTGCCAAATGAGTTTGTTTGCTGCATCTGTATCTTTACAGATCTTTCTAAAGACTATCTTTAGAATCCAGTTTCTCCTTATTGTATCACTATTTACTTCCATCTTGACTGAGATCTTCCCTTTTCTGCCATCCCTACATTCAATTCAAAAATCTATTGTGGCCTCATTCCTAACCTCCTTTCCTAACTACAAATTTTTTCTTCCCCCCACTTTGCAATTCACCCAGTAACTGGCACCCCCAGAACAGAAGTGCTTTTTTTACCTACAAAACCCTTCAGCAATGGGCCCTACGCATACTATGATACAACTTCACAGATGCAGTGAAGCTCAAAGACACTCATATGTCTCCCCAGTTTTAAAATGCCATACCTCATACCTCAGCTTCACAACCTGCATGACAACATCTACTTGACAGAGAAGACAACAAGCCAAATTAACTGTTTCAAAGACCTACGTATCTCAGAGTGGAAGAAATCTATAGAGTAGTTGGCTGCCTTGCAGTACAAACCAGTCTCATGAAAGCAATCTGAAAAAAAAAATGAAGTACATTTTGAAAGGAGGATCTGTACCAGCTCATTATTTCCAATTTTCCCTAAGACTGTCTGGCTAGCATACTCAAGAAAAATTAAATGGGAAAGTTCACTCTAAGTCCACTTACTTTCTCTATCCCCAACAGCTGTTCTTTTTGTTATGAGACATATTTGCTCACTTCACTTTTTAATGTATTGCTAGAAAATTGGTCTGAGAACTGATTGATGAAGTTGCTATAGCTTCAACTTATTATTTAAATTAACTGTATCTGCACTAGAATAGGTGCTTTTTTTTAATCTCCTTCCTATTCACTTTCTGTATCTTCTTTCACACCTTGCTGTTAGTGCAGCTCATTCTTCTGGCCTCCTGATATGGAAGATCAAAAAAGCTGTGAATCCTTAAACATAACCCAGCAATTTCTATTCCACATCTGATAACTGCTATTTATAGGATAAAATTTTGCTCCTTGCTACACCTACAAGGGCATCATGCATGTAAGTTTTGTAGTCCTAGAACCATAAAAACCTGAGGTTGGAAGAGACCTCTGAAGGTCAGCTAGGTTAAACCCCTTTTAACTGGGCAAAGCTAGATCAGGTCTCTCAGGGCCTTGCTCACCTCAGGTTTACAAATCTCCAAAGATGGAGAATCCAGAACTTCTCTCGGAAAACTGTTCTGGTGCTTCATCACTCATTTCAATTTCCACACCCCACCCACCCCACCCCCCCTTATATCCAGTTGGAGTTTCCTTCGTTGCAACTGGTATCTGTTTCTCCTTGTCCTTTTGCTGTATACATCAAGATATATCTGGTTCTGTCTTTATGATCCAAATTTAGAGGATCAGTTAAGCAATTGACTGGGATGAAGCAATCATGTTTATTTATAGATTATCTGCAAATTCTCCCAAATTGCGTAGTAGTATTTGACCTTTGGGTGAACGTTTGCAAAGCTTCCAGGTGCTCTGGTTGCCTAGGTTCTTTATTTCTAACTCGATTCCTTTAAAGAGCTTGTGTTAGAAAGCTTTTGTTTTCTCTCCCTTTGAAAATCACTCTTTCTACAGAACAAGTTTCTTCTTGAAATGGTGTGATACTGAGAGTGGTGGAACCATCATCACTGATCACAGCGAGCTCCTGCTCAGCAAAGACACACTAATAAATTCCTCAGTAACTTGTGGGTGACTTAGACAGCAGCTAGTGAAGACTTCCACAGAACCCTGGAGCTAGGCCATTTTATCCTATGAAAGGCATTGAAAATATCTGAAGTTTGGCCAACAAAACTACAAGTATCTGTAATCAGCAGTCACGCCTGAAAATCTTAGCCTCGGGCTTTGTTTATTGCACGATCTTGTGTCAAGTAACATGTAAGCAAATAACAAATGAAGCAATTTTCAAGAATTTATAGCACCTTTAACAAATAAAGAGGTTTGTCTTTCAGGTCAAAACCCAACCTTCAATCCCTGTCTACAGGGAAAAAAAAAAAAAAATTTTGAGTTTTTCTATGTTGAGTCTGTCAGTACCTGAAGGATTTTCCTGAAGCTTTAGACATCTAGGTGCTGACTCCAAACTTCTTCAGGATCTGACCATAATATACCACTAAGTTATAGGCAAGATACGCTTAGAGCAACCTCTTCTTGATTTTGACCTGAGCTTTGACAGAGCTTACTTTAACTGTAACAAGGAGTACCAACATCTGACTAGCTATTGGCCCATTCAACCTCAGCCCTGTTAAGTCCCAGCTACTGTGAAAGGATAAAGCAGTGAGATGAAGCAATGGAGATAAGGTGGAACTTACGTGAGGGCAA
>NW_010408726.1:23644-24060 GCF_000710305.1 Buceros rhinoceros silvestris | reverse complement strand
TCCTTCCGGCTGAAAGAAACTATTTCCTGGATTGCTTAAGAACACACAGGTAGGTTGCAAGTCTGTTACTGTAGGGATTATTCATTTTTGGGGAGCGAGTTGGACTGAGAGATTGAGTTTATTTTTCTCGTTTTAACTGTACCGGAGTTTATACAGCAGGCGAGCTGCCTGTGGCATACCTGGGATGCTTACTAACGTAGACGTGAGGGACATTATAACGCAGGTGGAAGGAGATTGTGATTGCCCTGTATACAGCTACCCCAAACCCTAATCAACCAGCCAGCAGCAACAACAGCCTGACAGGCTCACACTTGAAGTCCCCAGGCCATTTAGGGATAATAAAATGGGCTGGGCCAAGAAAGCTAATCTCTTCTGCTTTCCCTAACAAGCCTGCTCCCTAATGAAAGCAGAAGCTT
>NW_010408726.1:20022-22522 GCF_000710305.1 Buceros rhinoceros silvestris | reverse complement strand
AAATATATAGATAAAAATAGACAATTTTCATAGGTCCTACATGAAGATGAGTATGTTCTGTTCCAAGGGCTTGCATAGAGCGCAAATGTGGTTATAATATAGAACAACTAGACATTAATATCTTTTAAGATTACAAAAGCATATAAACAATAACATGAGCACAACTTCTCTTCATAACCTATGCCAAAAAAAAAAAAAAATCCAAATCAAAACCCAGAAACAAAATACCAACCCAAAACCTGTATAACTAAAGAGGGGCAAGAAATTCAACTTACAGTAACATCTCGTGGTCTGTAATATTTACACTGTTTTTTAGCAAGATTCTTTCTAAACATCCAGCTTGTAAATTGGTTCTCCCTTAATCCTTAACATTTTCATTTATGTACCAAGCCAAACACTGAGGCATTCCCAAAGGTCTTGAAAGTATATACTGTAAAACTACTAAACCTACTTAAAGGTGACTCTATGCAAGGAGCAGAGCAATGGTAGATGCTACTACATATTTCAGTTGTAGGCTTTTAATTCTCTTTCAGATACGAATGATTCAAAAGCTTGCCACAAGTCCATCTAACTTTACAGTTGTTAACCCTTTAAAGACTGCGTATGAAAAAACTGGAGTATAGAATCCCATATGTGTTCAAGCAACTCTGAAAATTATGAAAGAAGCGTGGTTAGAAAACAACATCACTAGAAAGTATTAGGTAACACTATTTAATGAAAAATATTGCTCAATATTTCTTTAAAAAAAATTACCGTGATGTGAACTTGTATATACATCTCTCTATTGTTAAAAAAGAATGATGGTGGAGTAAATATGAACTGCACAAAATAAATGAGTACCAGTATTGCAAGGAAGACCTACAAACTATAGAAGCTCAGTGCTAGATTTTACAAAACATTAGATTTTCTTTTTTTGACAAAATAATATTAATATCCAATCAGAACTATTTTTAAAGAAATATTTGCTTTAAGTTAGGCATCTTAGACATTTAAGGTTTTGATATGTTTCCATGTAATAAATAATATTTTATATGCATAAAACATTAGATGAAGAAAGCATAATCACAAAACTTACAGTAATAGCACTGATTCACAAAATCAGTCTTTAAAGGGGTAACCCAAAAGTACGCAAAGCAAAGAACGTAACTTTTAGTAATGTACTAAGCACTGTGTTGCAGCTTACTTCCAGTTATCAGCACAAAAGTGAAAACACATATTGTAGCTTTTATAAAGACAGTGAAAGTAACACGTAACCACCCATCTCTAAGACAAGGTGGGCGGGACAACAGACTTCAACTGTATCACTCAGTTCTACGTGGAGTTGGACTGATACATCAAGTGTTTGTTAGGTTTTCTTTTTTTAGCAACATTGACGTAATATGACATTAACATATAAAAATATTTCTGGCATTTTGACTTGCTGCTCAGCCACAGTCCATTCTCATAAGTGCACTAATCAGGACACTAACCAGGGCTCAATATACAAATAAAAGTGGCTGATACAGAATTCTGACTTGTTACCAGATGCTTAAGATCTCATTCAGTAATACTGTGACTCCAGGACAAATATTTACATGCCTGCATGCGTTAAAACTAGAAAGGTGTCTTTCTGACCAACAGGGTGACAAAACAATATTATCTAAAATTTTCATTTCCTAAACTCTAGATTTCTACTGCATACATAATACCTTCCTTGTGTGATTTGTGTTATATACTGTACATGTGACCAACAGTTTGGTAAGAAGCAAAGTCTTTTATTTCATAAACCCCTGCCAGTTTACAATGAGAAATTAGTACTCTTTTTATTGTATTTTTTTTATTATTTTAGGAAAAGAGACTTTGTGAACAGTAAAACAGTTTGTTTACATTCAGCATTTCTTTTCACTTACACAAAATTCCATTTCACTTAATGTAGTCTAACATACATGTGTTGGTCTCTTGGAAAGCATGTGGAAAAAATGTCTTTAGAAGAAAACCCACGATCATAGTTTGAAAACTGAATGTATCAATTTTTTTCTTTTATCTTTTTTTTTTCCTTTTTTTTAATAAGAGTCCTCTTATGCCCTCTATAAGTTCATTTCTGAGCTGTCTTGCTGGTTTCGGTATGATATAACAGTCTGTCAGTGTACTTGGACACCACTGGAAGGATCATTTGATGTGCTCAAACACAGAATCATCAGAGGAGGACAGAGTCTGCATTCCTTGAAAAAGGGAATACTCAGCCTTGTTCTGACCTGCCTGTAAATTTGGATACAATAGTCCGGCGCAGAGACGCAGATTTTCACTGTAAGAAGAGTGCTACTGTACATTTACAACATTCTCTAGGTCTCCAGGTCGAGCCACAGGAGATAACCAAAGGAGGACACTGTTGCAGAATTCTTTACTTTTTTGAAGAACATTAATAAATGAAGTTGAGGAAGTTGCCTTGAAAACATTTTTTTTTTCCACAGAACTCCTTATGAGCCAATGTCTTACTGCAAAGTTCTTTACCGTAGCACAG
>NW_010408726.1:18444-19934 GCF_000710305.1 Buceros rhinoceros silvestris | reverse complement strand
CAGCAGGAAAAATTCAATACATGACAGTAGTTTTCAAATAAAGTCTTCCATCTAAAATATGAAAAACAAATATTCACTTTATTTATTTACATCTGCAATGAATCGAAAAGAGGAAAAAACCCCATGAAATGCAAAATCTCGGCAGAGTAGTCCTCTCTTAAATCTGTAAAATGCCACCTATGGTACTTCAAAATAAAAAAAATAATAAAACCTGAATATTACCATTGAAATTTCATCTGACAGTGGTCAAATTCACTCTGTTAAAAATTACACACACTTTGCAAGTTGTGAATACTGTAACACCTTACAAAGCTTTAATGTATGCTGCACTCATATCAGTGCTAGGGCACTAGGAATGTAGGCGGAGCCTCTGTGCATGTGTTTTTACTGATATGCAAACTTAACTGAAGAGTGCTGAACAGCAATTATTTCCTTCATGGTTGCATGCAAAAAGCTTCTTGCATGCAATCGTTAGTACTCCCATCACTAAAGGCATAGCTCATACTTTCTGATTTAGCTATGTTGTTAAATATACCATGTAATGTAACCATTGTGCACATTTGTAGCTATTTATATAGAACCCAGTATAGGAAATTTAATCGGTATCACTGAAGTATAGCCTCCTTCCCCCATAAATGAGATTAACTGAACAATTACTATGTTAAAGATGTAAGCACGTCTCTCTCAACATTTTTTCCACCCAAGTGAGGAGCATATATTTAAGAGAGATACGTGTGATGGAGAGGGAACATGAGAAACAATAAGCTCACCTAGCCAGTAACTGTTGATCTGGAAAAACCTGAAGAGAACACTCTGCCATAACATATTTTCACATAATTTACAAATATAAAGCAATTTTTTCTTCACTGGTGACATGAACATATTATATGCATCTATTCTCACAGCAATACAAAGATTTTTAATTTTTTTTGAAACAGGAAACAGAAAAACTTCTTAGTTTTCTGACTTGTAGGATAGAAAGTGTTGCTTCCTTGTGAGTAAACCACATTATGAAGCATATTAATCCTCCACAGTGTATAATTACAAAACTATTTATATTTTAGAATATATTGCATCTGGAAGCAGAAGCTGTATCTCAGCTCTTGAAGTCTGCATGAAATCCTCCTTTTGGTCCCAGTGAAATCAAAGCAGCAAACGTTTATAAGATTTCAGGGGGGTTTCTTTCTGTTTTTGACTTTCTTAGTCTAACCTTTTTATTCCAAATCAGTCTTTAAAAATCTTATTAGATATACACAAAAACAACTGTGAGAGATAAACTTATATAAATGAACGCAAAAATCTTTGAAATGCTTGGCTGTCTTTGAAATATACAGCATCACTTCCACAAGCTTACTGTAACTGCTGAGAGAAAGAAAAGCTTAACTTGAAAGCAGACAAACGTACACCTCATACAGCTGTAAAAATTCATCCCTTCTGCACATCCCTTTCCAATTTTTATTGTCTCATTTTTGTCAGAACTGCGGGGGGGG
>NW_010408726.1:0-18350 GCF_000710305.1 Buceros rhinoceros silvestris | reverse complement strand
GTGCGTGTGGGGGGGGGGGGTGAAAAAGAGACCTTAGAATCGCTCACTTTGTTGGCGTCCCATTGGTTTTCCTTTTCCACCACTAGTTTTCTTTTACAAGTTTTTTGTGTGTACCCCCTTCTGCTACTTTCTCCCCTGTCTTTACATTTTTCTGCCCCCTTGCCCTACTTTTCTATGTTCCTAGCATTTATTGGCAGAGTAGATAATAACTTTCCCACCACTTAGAGTGCTTCCACTCAGAACCATTTCCACTCTCTGCTCTTTACGGTCTTAATCCACAGAAGAGAGATACAAATAAATTGAGTAAGACCTTCACTTAAAGACTTCTTAGTTGATGTCTGAAGAGTAACCAAGATGCTTATGGTAATTTAGGAGAGAAAGGAGAATATTCTGAAATGGAGTTTGGTAAAACTGAATGTCAGGTAAACCATCTCAAAAGAAAATCTGCATCAAGTATAGGATAGCCAGAGCTACTACTGGTTATAGTTGCATATAATTCTCCCAAACATATTGAATAAACACAATAGACATTTACAGCACTAAAGCTGTCTGGATACCTCTGCAGGAGAATTACTCTGCATATATACCAGCACTTCGGCTACCCTGAATGCACACTTGTTAATGAGTGCTATGCATAATTCCCACACCTAAACATTAAGATAACCTACAATCAGTAGCTTGTATTTTATTTTACTCTATTAGGTCTCCATATACCTTTTAAAATAAAATATTTATTAAAACATGTTCTCAATTAAAAATACAGCTGTAGGAAGCAGAATCCTTGTAGCAGCCAACAAAAGATGAACAATCTGCAGAGAACAGCAGTACATTTTCAAAACTCAGCTCTATTTTACACCGCTTAAGGACCTAGTCTGGCAGTGAAGTCAATAGGAGGTTTTTCACTTTCAATGGAAGACACTCTCAGATCCTGTATTTTGTATCCACAGACAATGAACAATAATAAAACGGGCAGCTTTACAAAGCATCTTCCTTACAAAGAGGATATTTGTTTATATAACTTAAAAACATTTATGATGTCTCTATATAATAAGCATAAATCTTTCTATTCCACAAATAACTCTATGATGGACCATTAAAAGTGTAATTAAATCATCTGTATTGATAATAGACTTAAAATGCCATATAGGAATTCAGCAGCTGATCTAATATAATTGCTAGATTTATTGTAAAATATATTCTCTATTAATGTGTTTGTCCGATTTCCCTAACATATGGGAAAACAGAGCAAGATTAGTCACATCAGCTTTAAAATAAATCCTGCCATGCTATGATATAAATAAAGCAATTCCATGATTCAGTAATACTTAGTAGGAGTTTGAAAGTTGCTAAGAATTGTAAAATATTTCCTTTATTTTCTCAAGATTAGTCATGAAAGAATGAGGTACAAAATGAATGTATTTGCTTTACAAACTATAGTGCCAACACAGAAAAAAAAGAAATCACAGTATCTGTGGAACCGATCACCACCCTCTCAAAGGATGTATTGGGGAGAAGATGGAGAAATCATTTCTTTAGGCTTTATATTTTTCTTCCTGTATGTAGCTGAGAAGTTTTGAAGCTGAGACATGAAGCTGAGACACTCATGAAGAAGGTACAGCAGGCAAATAGCCCTGTACTTCAGAAGGATGAAGAATTCACACAGTGTTAGGAAAAACAGAGGTAACTCACAGCTCTGCAGAGGAACAATAACCTTGCATCATGATATGGTGACCAAACACAATACCCATATCTGATTGCTGTCCCTTTTCCTTTTCAGACTCCTGTTCCCTTCTTCCTAACCATTTCTCTCTCAGTTTTCATGGTTCAGAGGTTCTTCCAAAATGTCTGGAACTTCTCAATGTTGTTGTCAAAGCCAGAGGAATCACTTCGCCTCTAGGTGTAGCCAGTGTTCCTATCTGAACACCAGTGGAGCACTGCTACTGACAGACCTTTATGATTTCAAGATTAAAATCTCAAGCAAAACCTACAAATCATGAGGATGGCCAGCGATCAGCAAATCAAGCCAGCTCATCCTTTGTAACTCAGTGTGAAAATGCCACTACTCCTAAATCCCAAATCACGATCACACCTCTGCTTCCTGTCTTCTGGTTGATATATATGTGTGTTGTATTATTTCTCTAGTTAACAAATGCAGAATTTGTCTATCTGCATATAAGCAATTTTATGTAAAACAAATACGGAATATACTATCCACAGAAACACAGATCTAGGCACACACACAGACTACAAAAACACACACACTGTCCTCTAAAGATGTTTACAACATTGGAGTATATACATATAAAGTGCCCCATATTTACACACTATTATATACAATATAAATAGAGAAAACTTCCTTCCACTCTTAGGAAGCCAAGCAATAACACAAACTGGGAAAATACTGCTGAATTTCTAACTAGAACTGTGTATGATTAGCAGATTGTCATCTGTTTCGATTGTCCTTTTGCAAATGGCAGTGTTCAGCAAGATCACACAAACTCATGCTAGTAACTCAAACTGAAAATGCCACTACTCCTAAATCTCATTTGTTTTTGTCGGTGTACTGATATGACAGAAATTCTAGCTAAGTGAGGGAGTATTTTTTTTAGATCAACCCTTTTTAATTAAGACTCATTTTGAGGTTTTTGAATTAACATGCCCAAATAGTTAAAAGGTCATAAATGTTACAAAAAACAAACAAATGGAACTGACATAAAAGTTTGCAATGCTGAAACAAATCATATGCCTTGAAACGCATTCCCACAGAGATGTCAGCTGGGGAATGATTCACAGTAGTGTTCTGTGGGCAGCCTGTAATAAGTATCTCTACGGGCCAACATTTTCTGAGATAAAAACATAAACCCACTCAAATATTATGCCTATTAATATGCATCCTTCTACAGTGATAAAAATCTCCAATGAAATGTTAAGTTTGGTCTTAGGTTGCAAACTAAATAGATGGTAATAAATGCATTTCTGCCACTCAGTGCTGTTTGCCATTCAAACATATCGTATTTTAGTTTGTGTTCTGAGAGCTGCTTTACAAATAAACATAACAACAGTGATCGTCATGACTACCATAAGGGCATACTGCGGTCTTTGATTTATGAAAATCTGCAAATCAGCATCAAAGGTGGGGTGTCACACCTGAATTCTGTCAACTGCTATCATACAAACGCCTACTGAGGAAAACTCTCCTTAGTAATAGCATAAACTGTTTCCTGTAGTTAGGAGCTTTGGGGCAAAAAACAACCAATCAACCAACCAAGCAAGCAACAAGATCTGGTAGCATGTCACAGAGAGCTAATAAAGAAACCTACAGAGTACAGGTTAAAAAGAAAAAAAAAAGGACAACAGATGAGAAGGAAAATGAATTATAAGTTCAGAAATCTCTGCGGGACCTTTGGAAAGTTAGGACGTCATGGTTTGGGTCTTTTTTTTTAAATTTATTTTTAGTTGTTATTTTTTATGATCATAATTTGTGAGCTGTAGAATAGAAAATGCCGGCCTATGACCCAAGAATCCTTACATCAAAGTAGCCCCAATTTCAGTCTCTAGAATTCTTAAGTAAATACAATTTTGCCAAATATGCATAAGCTAGTGATATAACCTGCTCGTCACTCAAAGTGGGTCTTAAGGATATTCAAAGGATGGATCTATCAATCTTTTGTGACTTGAAAGTAAAGAACGCTTACTTTAGGCTGGTTTCTCTTTCGTCAATGAGAACACAACTGAACAAGTGAGAATGGCAATTTATCTTAATTCCTAACTCTCACTAAAATGATCTGTGATATCACTTTTCTGGTTTTCTGTTTTCTTTTTTAACTTTTCTTTCTTCCTTCCCCTTCTCAAGTTACAAAGATTTTGTGCACTGATGGTTTCTCAGTCTGTTTTCTTGGCCTTAGCAAGGTACAGCAGTGTTAGCTGAATTCTCTAAGGGCTATGTTAGCACAAACGAAAAAACCAACCAAACAAACCACCACCAAAAAAACCCCACATGTGGATACTCATTTAATTGAAACTGTAAGTTCTTGGTTTTAAAAAAAAAATTGGAAGCCCACCTCCACAGCTGGATACTGAGCTGACCTGAGCTTGGAGTCCTCTTTTAAAATTGTGTGTTGCAATACAATATCCCCAGGACTAGCCAACGTGCTCATTAAAGACAGCAGACACTTCACACTGAAATTCAGTTTGTATAGAACTCTTGCCACACCCTGCAGCCATTAACAACTGCTAACTTCAGGTCTAGCAAGCTGAGGCAATTATGAAGCATTTCTGACTCTCTGTACAAGAAAAGATGGGGTGATAGTAAATGAAATAAGTTGTTAATTAGTGTAACGTATATTTTGTAACTTAAGAACCATTACAGCTCTCCAACATTTTATAAGCTGAAATATCAGAGTGAAAAAAACCCTTATGATCCACCCTCAGTCCAACAAGTTAAAAGAAATAAAATATTTGTGACGTAAAATAGGGCTACTTTTATCTAAATAAAAGAAAAGCTGTTCACTTGTGCCAAAGAACATAGTAAATTGTGTTTCCTCTTAGGAAGTAGCTTTATTGAAAATGGCAGCTATTTTCTCAGAAGTTATTTCCAGACACCTGTAATCTAATGAGGTTTGTCCCTTTCAAAGAACAGTTGTACGTGCATGCTCGAATGCACACAACCTCTTCAGCCCAGAGCTGATAAAAGCATCTGCAAGCCATAGCACAAGCCCATTTAAATTATATAACTGGTTGGTTTATTTGTTTTAATAAGATGGGGCAAATGTGAATCACAGTGTACTTCTAACCTTCCATTCCACCTGATATTTTAATCATTTGGAGGAAGAGAAACAAAACAAAAGAAAGGGATGGCAAACAAATGGTAATGATTCCTGTGATATTTGATAAGACAGCAACAGGAAGTCAAAATAAAAGCAAGCATACTGTGACAGATGGATGGGATCTTAGTCAAATTTTATCCCTGCTTCGAAAATCTTAAAGGAAGCAGTGAATTAAGGATGAAATATACATTTCTGTCTATTCTTCACATATTTTATTCAAAATTGTGACAAAAGAGGACTTATTTTTGACTGAAGCAGAAAGGTAAAAATGTGAGTCTAACTTTTTAATCATGGGAAAATCATTTATGATGAGATTGACTCTTTTTCAGAGTTTGCAGAGTGCGACTGAGAATGAAATCCAGCTTTTGTAAAATGCAGTCTCATGAAATCAACTGAACATAACTTTCTGTAATTTCCCTGATAAAATGCAAAACAATGTGTTGCGAGGGGGAAAGACTCTTCCTAATGTACGAGGTCAATCAGAACACTGAAGCTTTAAAACTCAACACGGAAAAAGAGAGACAGAGCGATCTACACTGTCCTGACATTGTTACTGATGGCAATAGTAGATCATGTATTGGGGAGCATGGATAGAGTCACTGCCCTCTTCCCAATCAGAATTAGAGCAGAATACAGAAAGCAGGCTCAACTGCTGAGGCTTTGAAATTTCAGCAATTTGTTCTTTAAAAAAAAATGCTTATCCAGTTTTTATGCAAAGATGGCTGATTTCACACTGCATGTTCAATAAACTCATGCAAATACGAAGTATGTAAACATATTTGGCCAAACACGGTCCTAGTTCGCCCTTTGTATAGAACCAATAAATTAGTTTCAAATTTGCATATCGTTATTAATCGTACACCTTTCATTTCTCTACTTAACATTCATGTACAAGTACATTTGTGGTAATACTCAGTGCAAATATTCAGGAGACTGAAATGTTCAAGCCTTTCTTTTAAAAATAATAATTTATACTTAGAAGATTTTAATTCTACGTCTGAGTTTTCAGACATAAAATTAAGCCATGGTTATTTAAAAAAGAATTTCTAAACACCTTTTTTTGCTGTTATTTTAACTATTGAACTGTCAGGATCCTCTTTCAGTAATTTTGTCATCTGTTTTAATAATGGATATATGTTTTCACTATATCACTGAATACTGTGGGAGCAAGCTAAAGGTCAGGAGTCTGGTGTTTAGTAAACTATGAAAGCGATGGACTACCTGAATATGTCACCTTCTATTATTTTAAGATCGGATAGAGCACAGAGAGCTTGCCATTTTGAGCACTGAAAAGATTGAATTGGCAAGGTGAGAAGCTCTGAAAGAAATAAATGGATTTTAAAAAAAACAAAACACTGCCTTTTATTATTGACTTATGAACTTAGCAACCCTATTTCTATTTGCATAAACAGAACAAAAGCATATCTAAAAAAAGACAATAGAACTGACTAATTACAAGCACTGAACCTGAGTTACTAAGACATTGTATTGTGTCACTTTTGATGGAAAAAAAATTAATAGAAAAAAACAACAGAGAAAAAACAAAACAAACCACCTTCAACTGAAGAATCACGTGGGAAGTTATTAAAGGATGAAGTCACAGCTAAATACGATAGCTTGTGAGCTTCCACAGCTCATTGTTTTCAGTACTGTTTTTAACATTGTGTGAATAATTTTTGTGCTGAACAATCTGTCCTGCATGAAACAGTTTTAAATTCTGCTAAAAGGTGTGCTTGATTTGCTATTTTATTTTCAGAAACATAAACAACTGGTTTTTAAATATCCTTTTAGCAAGTCAATCAACAAGTGACCTTGGATCTGATAGCATAAAATCGAGAGTGAGTTGAGTATTGGAATGGGGTTTCTGCCTGATGCCTTCTTTTTTTCTTGTAAAGTCTTGATGGAAACAGAAATTACTACTTATCTTTTTAGTCTGATTGCTCTTCTTTCCAGTTTTTCTCAGTTTTGCCTCCTTTTTCAGTGCTTTGCTCAAACGATCACTTTTTTACACTAAACTTCATCACCAAAGTAATCTTACGTAGAGAATATCAATCATAGAGTTAATCTACACAAAAGCTTAAATAGAATTTTTTTCTCTCTTTGAAGAGGAAAAAATGGTCATAAAATGAAATCTGAATAAAATACAATAGATAAGAGCTTGTTGGAGCTTTCAGCAATTTTTACTTCTAGGTTGAGATCAAATTACTGAAAATATCTATGCAAAATCATACACAAGGTTACCAGTTTTTAAAAATTACCCTCCATACACACACACACAGATCCTTTCCACCACTGAGCTAGAAGCTAATAGTATTAGCACACTACATGTGTTTACAATTACAGATCACATAATAAAGTGTGGATTAATAAAGATCTTTTAAGAAAGTCTGGAAAAAGTAACGAGTCATAATTTTTCTACTAGGAATAGTTGTGGCCATGGTTAGTATGAACAATCTATTCTTTCCATCACCAGTGTGATGTTCATTTCCTTCAGCATATACAAATCACTTCTGAAGATGAGCTCTTCTAAAGTATTATCTTTTCTAGAGCTTTATCTCACACATTTTAAAACACAAGAAAAGACTTAGCTAATACCTAGTCCTATGCAGGGTAGCTCTTCTGATTCACAGAATCACAAATCTACCTCACTCTTCTCTACAAGACACTTCTTGGCAAAACAAATAAACTTCATTTGATATAATACCCCAATAACTAAAAGACAGAGCAGTATTTAGTTGTTTTCAGGTTAGACTTAATCTGAAACAATTTATAATAAAGTATGATCTGTCTTTTCCTTAATCCTGGTTACTGAGATATGATTTCAAGCTGCAAATTTAACTGGAAAATAGGTCATTTAAAGAAAGTGTTTAGCTTTACTACTTACATTAACCCACATATGTCAATTCTGGAATGTGTGGAATCCTTTTCTGATACCAGTATGACATTAACACCACATTTTTTTCTAACACCCAACCACCTTTGTTCTCATCTGCGTGTTAAAACAGAGTAACAGCCCAATACAAAATATGAAGAAATAGTCACATGCAGAACAGGAAGGAATGAGGCTGTAAAATAGATGGATTGCACAGTAGCAAACTTATGGAAAATCTATTAAGGATGCATGGGTGTCAAAACATATGCAATATAAGATTGCTGCTTTTAGGTATTTTGTATTTTGAAAGCAAGATTATAGAAGACAACGGCACCAAGCAGTCATCTCCAGAACAAGAGCGAAGGTGAGAGAAATGAAATCAGAAGTCATGTTCCTAAGAAATGAGCAATGAATTGAAGTCATACATAATCCTTACTACCACAGAGTAATATGAATAGACCTTACAGAAGTTCGTGGGATTTAGCAACACAACTACAAAACTGAAAAAAAAGCCACAACCCAAAAACCCATCTCATGTTAAATCTGAGGAAGACTTCAAGCTGCAGTGTCTATAAGGAGTTTAACTGCTTAGTTAGTTAGCTACCTATGAAGCAATACTTAAGAAAAAGGCTTTTCTTCCTATAAGGAATGAAAAATACTAGCATTTTAAAGAAGAAGGGAACTCTGGTTTTGTGACAAGTGCTAATGCTATCCCAGGTAGATTGCTTTTCAATTCATAATTCAAACTAGTTCCCTTAACTGACTGTAAACTTCCATCTTGAGCATATCTTCATAGACGCATTTAAGTACTGTAGTGACAAGCCAACCTTTCCCATTCCCCCTCAGTGGTAACATAATTTCAGATAGGTACTTCAAAATTATTATTCTATCTTCCCAGGAAAAACTCAATTAGCCTGAGGGCCAGGTGGTTTGAATCTGGCACCACTCTGTGTTTTTGCCAATAGAGATTCCTCTGAAAAACCAGCATGTCATGACAGACTGTGTCCTGGATGCACCCCACTACAGAAATCCCAGACCATATGGAAGCAGCATGCTTTCCCAGAGAGAACTTAGCACCATGGTCCATCATCAAGAAGTAAGCAAGAGAAAAGAGAATGGCTAAATTAAACTACAGAGCAGTCTTAACCAGTGAGTCTGGGATCAAGTGACTACCCTGGAGTCAGAAGCAATGACCTGTGTGAAATATCTGAAGTGTAAAATTTTCTTGCTTGGAAGTGTGATTTTATCAAGACAGAGGAAATGAAAAATGTTATTTCATGTTGCTTTTTCTCCTTCCCACCCCCCTTCTTTATTTTTGTTTTAATTATTTTATTCTATTCCTAGCTTTTCACCTACACTGTTGATTTTCAATGGCAACATATTGATGGCGCTGTACAAGTCACTTGCAAGATATCCTCTGGAACAGAGTTTTGGATGCTTGCTACCCATGCTCACGGTGAATGGAAACTGTAATAATTTCAGACAGACCACTATTGTAATTCAAGGAATAGAATCCACAACATCAGAATAAAATTAATTTATATGGTTAACATAGAAAAGCAAGTGATTATTACTTGTATATACATTAAATAGAAAAAAAAAGAGACAAAACATCTGTTTTCTATTGCAGTACTCAGTTCTGGTGTAGCCTTCTAAGACAATACATGTATTTAAGATGGTATTTGTGATATGATATTTTATTATGCATATGTGCATATGTGATATGCATATTTTAAAGCCCTTCAAGTCCTATCCCTAATGCTATGTCATTTTACTAGGAAGAGAAGCAAGAACTGAGTATATCCTGAATATTTTTACCAAATAACTGGTCTGGTAAAATAAACTTGGCTATAAAGATAATTTTATCTGGAAAATCTAAGTCACAAGTTTTTTGCAAGAATATGAAAAAAACCTACAGGGAAACTTAGTTGTCCATTCCTAAAATTAGGACTTTCTATGCATTGACTGTTTAAGATCAAACTCTGGAACTATTGCCCATTTGGAACAGGAATAGGATTGATTTCTGTAAGTTTTAATAGTGTTTTAGCATTTTAATATTTTAGCATGGGGAACCAGATTGCTTAGCATGGCATAGTTACTGCAGCAATAGTAACTGTGATTGTCATAACAAATTTGATGATAACGTTGGAAGTGGAACTGATTCTCTAGTCAGTTACACCATTTTTATGATGCTTCCAGTATTTCCAGTGAAGCCAAAGAGTCTGATCCAACCACAATATTTTTATGTTCAATTCATCAATGTGCAAACATACTGTTCTCTCTTCAGTGGCTAAGAGTGTGCATCTTTTGAGTCAGAGAGTAAAGCTAAAAATGAGAGCAAATTATTGCTGCTTTTTATTTTATGTTTGTATTCAATATAGCTTGATTACTTGAAAGGACTCACAGCCAGCATATTGCCGTATGAAACAATATCATGAAAAATACATGTCTTTTAATGCAAGGGTTACACCGACAGTTTGTCACAGGCAAAATCTGCAGAATCAACAAAGAGACTAAATAAACAAGTCAAAACTTGAATTACCTAATATAGCATTGTATATTTTTAACAATCTCTATTCTACTTTCATGCACACAAACTGGCACTGTAAATTTTTTGGTCCTGACTTCATTACACTTCTTTTCCAAGGCCAGCTGTAGCACTTTGTGATCCATCCTTTCTAACGTCCGTGACAAAACACACTATTATGCTATTGCTGCTTTTCCTAAGCTATTAGAGGCTGCATCACTTTTTAAAAATAAGGCTGACAAGATTATAATAGAAAAAATGGTCCTTTTACCATTACTGATGTACATTTTGTGTTTCTCAACTAGGAAAAACAAAATGACATCACATTATCATTATATATGCTGCTGTCTCCCAGGATGTCCTTCAGGTGTTACGGAACCATACAATGACCAAAATACTTCCTGTGAAGGGTTGAAAAGCTAAAGATGTCTTTTTAAAGCTAGCAGTCTATCCTATAGAATAGATTTTACAAGCCAGCTGGCAGTTCACTGGAAGAATACTTACTATAGATACATGTTGACAGCAAATTTTAGCTATAGATGAAACGTGATGCTGGCTAAGTATTCCTTCTAAATGTGTTAATTTTAGTTCCACTTCCTTTATACTTGCTTTTCTTAGTTGATTAAATTCTTTTCTTTTTTTTTTTTCTGCCATAGGAACTTGAGATACTAATAGAGCTAGGTCAAGTTCCAAATGAAATCCATGGGAAAGCTGAATACTTGAATTATACAAACCCCGAATTCTTAATTATATCAATACAAAAATAACCACTGCTAGCAAACACTATTTTTAGAATTAAAATAGGTTTGGCATAGCAATTGGTTGCTTTGTTGGTTTACAATAAGGCATTTCTATGAATATCACAGACATATTAAGAATTCGTTTATCTTATAATAAAATATTATAAATACTTTGTTTCTGAAGGACATAAAAATGTTTTGTCTTTTTTTTTTTTTCATCACACTGGAAAGAGAAAAGGATAAAACCTAAAATCTTTGGTAATTTTAAAATTAAAGCATCAGACCTTTATCTAGTTTAAATTAATATAGCTTTATTAATGACAAGGGTATCTTTTTTTCTTTTTCTTTCCTTTTTTTTTTAAACTGACCTAAGAGTAATACAGCAATTGAGTGGGAGTGATATTTTAGGAATGATGTGGTTGCCTTCTTAACGCTGTTCAAAGTGTTGCCTGCCTGATACAATCTCACCGTACAGTTTTATTTACGTTTTAAGTCTAACTGCTCGTTTGCATCTTGAATATATTAGGTGAATGTTGAACTCTCATTGTTTTTAACAGGACTGCTGACCCCACAGTTGGTTTAGGATTATAAGAGAAAAACTGTCACCTATTATACCAAAGCCTGCCATTCACTAATACACCACTTTCGATCTAACACAGAATAATTGAGGTAAATCAGTATATTAAATTTTTCTCACATGAAAACCCAGGCAGGCTGCCTTCACACAAAATTATGGCCATCAAGTATTTCCTTACTAAATCCCCCCCAATTTTTTTCTATCTACTTTCCTGTACCAGATTTGAAACTAACTACAATTAGTTTATAATAGTTGTAAATTGCTGTATCTTGCATTGCCTCCCTTTGCCACCTTTTAATGCCTGGGATTCTGATCAGTCACCAAAGAAAATATAAAAGCAGAAGTTAATAACATAGCCAAACTTCTATTGTGCCTTTCATCCAAGATCCAGAACACTCTACGAACATTAATTAATTTTCACAATACCCTTGTGAGACACCAAAGCATCAGTGCTGCCATCAAGAAATCAGTAGATAAAGTCCGCGTAAAGATTTAGTTCTGGCTTAAGGCATTGGTTAAAAACGCATTGAAGCATGAAAGATGAGCTATTCCTTTACCACACCATTAAATAGCAAAATATCAGATCTAAAGCATATAAGCAACCCAAACAAATGCTACCATTTAAATCATGAAATTGATATCATCCACTTGATTCTCTGTTTGTTGCAAAATGTAAAACGAGCAAACAGTGACTCCTCAGCATATACTTCTTGTGACTGTATCACATGCTATTGCAATTAAGACTGTCTTTGAGTACAACCACAACCTCTAATAAACAATGGATTTTTGTATGGAAAAAAAAATTCCATAAGCAACATCAATCCCCCCTCCCCCCCCCAAAAAAAAAAATTCCTTTCTCACTTCTGGAAACTGAATTCAGCTTTTCTGGAATGTCACTGAGTTTACTACCTTTATTTGTAAAGGTCTATACCAGGTCGTTATGCTCCCGCCATAGCCAAAGGAGAAATATAGATACTTGCTTTATGAAATGAAGCACTACTGTAGGTGTACAGATCTCTACTCCTGCCACAGAGGGTCAAAGGTGACAAGCACAGATGTAGATGTATAGAGTGTAGACTTCTATGCTTCATCAGGTTAATTCCAATCCACATCTTGTTTGCAAGCAAAACTACATTTAAATGGAGAAACATTTACTAGTTGCCCACTACAAATTAGTCATGATATAGGAATGCAGTTACAGTAATATAATGCAACTGTATTAGTAATAAAATACCATTTTCCCCTTCTAGAGTTCTGTGATACTTTATCTACCTCTCTTTCTACCTCTCAATTTATATCCACTTTTGTTCTTATTTCAGAGTTTTTGGAATGCTTCTTTAGACAATTGTTTCATGCCCTGTGCCTCCCATAGTAGCATCCAATGGAAATAAATGCTGCAAATCTCCAGGATTAATGCAGAATTCAAGCTGTCTTTTCCACATTTGAGTGTCGTGCCTTATGTAACTTTCAGAACTGTACAGTACAGAAACATTACAGAATTACACCAAGCAGAGAAGTAATTGTAATTTTTCCAGAAGTGATGTGCAATCATTCATTTCCCACATCTGCAGATACAAGAAGTGACTAAAATGCAGCTGCTTGGAGTGTGTTCACTATCACAAGTGATGGTGGAATTCTGAGGCAAGCAAAAAGGGAAATACGCAGCAGATGAGATTCATCACATTAACTTCAGACACCTGCACTGTAGATAGCTGCATTTGAGCCAGTTTTGTTGACTCCCTTTATAACCAATGAAGAAACTTGGAAGTTATGATTCATTTTCTTCAGAGGGAGAGATGTGCCTATTACTCTTCATTGACTTTAATAGAAGTCCAGCCAAATAGCTCAGTTAAAGACATCTACCCCACAAATGTGTGAAGTGAAACATATCCCTCCCACTGATATTGTTTGGGTATTTTACAGATAATTACATTGCCTCGGCAGCTATTCCATACCTTCATAATACACAGCAATATCTATACTGCCATTATGGTATCAGCAAAGTTCCACTATATCTTATCAGTTGAAAAAATTATAGGATAATGTAGCAAAGAATATATGACTGCATACAATTCCGATAGCTTAAACATCCTCTTTCTTGAAATCTTCTACACAAGAGTGCTGTACCTTAAAGCACTCTTAAATGGCTCCTAATTTTATATCTCTGCAGAGCTGGTTTTCTAAGGTATTGCATGTCTAAAATGGATTCAAACACATTAATGTGTTTATAAACTCCTTGTGCAAGGGTTTAAGCATATGGAGGTATATCGAAAATGAGCGTAACTCCCATTGTGCTGTTTCATTGTGCAAATACAGTTTCTTTGTATTATAGATCCCCAGTAATTTCCCTATTTCAAGTACATTTTTATGATTCCAGTAGTATTGTACTTATCCTTGAAAAAAAAGAAACTCAGTTTCACAAATTTTACTATGCACAGTGTCAACATTCTGTACAGAAGCTATTTTGTTTTAACCATCCTTTGCTATTGTTTCTCAGCAGACACTATTTCCAATGCCATTTAATATTTGATACATTACTGTGGGATTCTAGGTGGTCCCCTTTTTAAGTAATAGTCTTCACCTTTGTCCCCAAAAAAACAATCATCGTCCTCTTGCACCTTTTCACAGAAATAGCTTTCTGTAAAAGACTCAATGTCTTTTCATGTCCTCCCGCTTCCATATTAAAGTTTTGCGTAAAACTTTAATACTGATCTTTTTTGTACTGCATATTCTCATTCTGGATGTCTAGCTGTTTTGGATACTCTCTTGAAGTTGCTGTCATTTAACTAGGTCCTCTGCCACTACTGTCCTTTGTAACCGTTACTGTCACCAGCCTTACTCCAGGTTCAATCATTAAATGCCAGGAATTAACTCACAAACTGTTTTTTCTCAGCTGTTAGTCTAGTAGAGTACAAACTAAGCCTGTATCATGTACAAACTCCTGAATTATTTTAAATTTTAACCGACGACGTTAGTCTCTTTTTCTATACATCGTATCTGTTCTATAAAAGCTGTTGTGCACCACAGGTTGACAATAACAAAAACAAAAAATACCCAAATGTTTACCTGGTCATCCCTACTTGTAAATTTATATAATAAAAAAAAAATTCATTAATTAACATGAAAGTGATGTAACTAAAAACCCCTGAAAACTTTTGGTAGAGTGAATAGGGGTTTGCAAAATTTAAATGTTGCTGTAGTCAAAATGACACAGAATGTGCAATAATGTGTTTGTTTTTCAGATACTGTAGGTCTGAAGAGATTTTTTTGTATACTTCAATTATAAAAACATTTAAAACACACAAACTTGTGCAATTTTTATTTTAATGAAGATGAGAAGTTCATTAACGAAGATAAATATTTCATTAGATGTTAAATAAAACAAAGAGATTTTTTGGCTTCTCTCAGCACAAAATTCCTTTGAAAGATTAATTAATACATGCAAATTATGCAAATTAGACCCATGCAAATATTTTATGAAGACAATTAAGGGAACCATTAATTACTGCTTTTTTTGCTTCAGTGAGATTCATTCATTTAATTTTAATTTCACTTTAACTGTTTTGATGTATAATCTTGCAGCTAAGAACTTTATCTTTCCTAGTGGGTCACTTAAACTTATAAATTTCATCAAGTGAGCAGCAACAGAAATCTGTAAAGATATTCTCTGGGCTATGTTTAGTATCAAGAGAAATTTTTGACACAATGCACTCCTAGAAACTGCAAAACTGGAAGGGAATGTGAGCTCATTCTTGGACAAGGTTCAACTGCTGGAAAAGCAATTAATTTGCTTTGGCTGTGCTAATATAGGGGAATTAGAAAGTGTGACACAAGACAAATAGAAATAATTAGTTCTCCAAAATGATGTTCTCATTAATATGGTTTGAACAGTAGAAATAAAAAACATTATTGTGGCATGTCTGCATTCTGTCCCTAGCCACAGGAGGTAGAAAAATGCAAGATACAGCATTTTTTCACCTTTGTAGTTTACATGGTGGTGGCATTTATTTTTATTTTTTATTGTAGGTTTCAAGAAAAGCAAATCGTCGATCTGATCCTGTTATCTAAAACCCAACTGCACTTGCATAAAGCATGAGGGATCCTTAGGTTTGTAGACTGTTATCTTCCTGTTAAAATATGAAGCTCTAAATATAACGGACCAGGCTTTTCAAAACAATACACTCCAGTTCCTAAACTGAAAGTTTGATTTCAATATTGTTCATTTAAATCATATTTTACGGTATGCAATACCCAAGGTATATATGGTTATTCTATAGTTTAAGCTACAATCGCAAAAGATTACCCTATCAAAAGAGTTTACGATATCCTCTGCAAATAAAAGTTTTCTTTTTCCATACCGTGAATACACATGCATGCATTTGACAAAGTATACAGAGGTATATTTTCAGTTGCTTTCATTCTTAACACTTATACCAGTACAAACCAGGTTTTCTACAAACAGTGAAAATCACTATCTGGTATTCTTCACAAATCCAGGCTGCTAGAAGGCTGCTAAGAATATTTTCTCACTTACACTCTAAATTTCTTAGCCTGTTGCACAATTAAATTAATGGAACATTATGTCAAGGGAGTCAAACCAGGACACATTATGTAGCCCCTACAGAATATTGAACTTTTTCTCCTGCAGGTGATACGCCATCCAGCTGTTTACCAACTGAAGGTGCCTCCTTCAAAAGTTTTGCTGTGTAAATACCATTTATTTGGAATCAGATATTAGAGTGCAATGATTTGATTTAATTAATTTTTTCTTTCAGTTAGGTGGCAAATCTACAGCATCTGACAGAAATTGAGATTTTTCTCTTTAAATACAACATAGGGAGAGAAAGTTAGGCATGTGGCCATGCTTAACTTGACTTTTTGGTAGATGAAAATTCTCAAGTGCAAAAACCAGAGGTTTAGAAAAAATATCCAACAAAATTTCTAGAACTTCGTAATAATTCTGTATAAACATAATCCTGTCTTCAGGGACATTACT
The DNA here is from genome assembly GCF_000710305.1 of Buceros rhinoceros silvestris. Taxonomy (NCBI): domain Eukaryota; kingdom Metazoa; phylum Chordata; class Aves; order Bucerotiformes; family Bucerotidae; genus Buceros; species Buceros rhinoceros. Next base: position 1,812 of record NW_010408726.1, on the reverse strand, counting down.
GATAAGAGAAAATGTAATGAAGGACTTTAACTTGAAGTTAAAACCTATGAAGCTTTCCTATTCTTTGAATAGTCATTTATTCTTTAACAGCATGGATATCATACTTCCATGTTCTAATTTGGTAAGAATGTGTCAGTCAAACACATGAAGAAATGACCATAATACTTGAAAAATGGTGGGAAGTACCTTCTTCCTTGACCGTCAATTCTGTGGCTAGCCAACAAGGCAGATATCATGGTGGGAGTCTGTTATATATTGCCCAGCCAGGATCAAGAGGCAGATGAAATATTCTATAAGCAGCTGGGAGAAGTCTTACAACCACTACCACTTGTTCTCATGGGGGATTTCATCTTACCAGATGTCTGCTGGAAATACAATACAACAGAGAGGAAACAGTCCAGGAGGTTCCTGGTGTTTGTGGATGACAACTTCCTGACACAGCTGGTGAGGGAGTCAACTAGGGAAGGGTCCCCGCTGGACCTGCTGTTTGTGAACAGAGGAGGACTTGTGGGTGAAGTGAAGTAGGAGGCTGTCTTGGGCATAGTGATAATGAAATAGTAGAATTTTCAATTCTTGGAGAAGTAAGGAGGGGTGTCAGAACTGCCACTTTGGACTTTCAAAAGGCAGACTTTGACCTGTTTAGAAGCCTGGTTGAGAGTCCCTCGGGAGGCAGGTGCAAAGGGCAAAGAGTCCAAGAAGGCTGGACATTCTTCAGGAAGGAAATCATTAAGGGTCAGCAGCAGGCTGTCCCAGAGTGCTGTAAGATGAGCTGGAGGAGAAGACCAGTCTGGCTGAACATAGAGCTTTGGCTGGAAGTCAGTAAGAAAAGGAGATTTTTATGACTTTGGAAGAAGGGTCAGGCAACTCAGGAGGTCTGCAAGGATGTTACGAGGTCACGTGGGGAGAAAATTAGAAGGGCCAAAGCTCAACTAGACCTTTGATCTCTCTACTGCCGTTAAAGACAGTAAAAAATGTTTCTATAAATACATTAACAGCAAAAGGAGGACCAAGGAGAACCTGCATCCTTTACTGGATGCAGGAGGAAACTTAGTGACCAAGGGTGAGGAAAAAGCTGTGGTGCTCAATGCCTTCTTTGCCTCAGTCTTCTATAGTAAGACCAGTTGTTTTCTAAATTCCTCGTGCCCCTGAGCTGGATGATAGGAAAGCAGAGAAGAATGAAGCACCCATAATTCAAGAGCAAATAGTCAGTGATTTATTACACCACTTAGATGCACAGATGGGATCCACCCAAGGGTACTGAGGAGCTGGCGGAAGTGCTCTCCAAGCCACCTTCCATCATTTACCAGCAGTTCTGCCTATCCAGGGAGGTCCCAGTTGACTGGAGGTTAGCAAATGAGACGCCCGTCTACAAGAAGGTCCAGAAGGAGGACCCAGGGAACTACAGGCCTGTCAGTCTGACCTTGATGCCAGGGAAGGTTATGGAGCAGATCATCTTGAGTGCCATCACATGGCATGTACAGCACAATGAGGCGATCAGGCCCAGTCAACATGGATTTATGAAGGGCTGGTCTTGTTTGACCAACTTGATCTACTTCTGTGACCTGCTTAGTGGATGAGGGAAAGGCTGTGGCTGTTGTCTACTAAGACTTTAGTAAAGCCTTTAACACTATTTCCTTTATTAAAGCCTTTAACACTATTTCCCACAGCATTTTCCTGGTGAAACTGGCTGCTCATGGCTTGGACGGACACATGCTTTGCTGGATTAAAAAAAACGGCTGGATGGCCAGGCCCAAAGAGTGGTGATGAATGGAGTCAAACCTAGTTGGCAGCCAGGCACAAGTGGTGTTCCCC
>NW_010408725.1:44124-48824 GCF_000710305.1 Buceros rhinoceros silvestris | reverse complement strand
TGATTCTGTGATTCTGTGATTGTGACATCATTGCACAACATGAATTCAGCCTCAAAATACTCTCTCATTCAAGTTGACCAAAAGTATAGAAAGAACAGGTTAATAAATCTTGAAAGTCACCGTCTGTGTTTAATCTCCCATCACTCTTCAACAGGACATAGCACATGGACAAAGCTGAGGGCATCTAACTAGTATGGTGTGGAAGGCAGGCATCCTCCTGGCGAGAGATGCGGTTACATCTCTGTTGCTCATGGACCAAATGACGTGAAAATACTCTTCTTCCATGTTGTCAGTCACCTCCATTGCTCTTTTACTTACTGTGTTCATGAAAAGCACTTGGGAACTTGGATGCAAGCAAGGAAGTCTGTTCTTTTATGTCCTTTGCCATTTGTTTGTGAGGGGAAGAGCAAGGGGGAAAGAAGATCAGCAAATGGTTTCTGTAGCTCAAGAAATCCCTTAACTTGAAGCTGTTCTGCAGCAAGCACCTAATCAAACCAAGACCTTTTCCCGTTTCAATTTCTCTCATCAAAGCTGTGTAGTGTCTGGACTGTGAGTAGCTGTTTTATTGTCTGGACTGTGAGTAGCTATAGATTTTATAAATATTTTTTTAACTCCCTTGGTGACGAGTTGGCAAAGACAATGGCAGTTCTCTGTTCTTGCAGATGATTTATGAGCTGTATTGGAGTAAGTACAGATTTCCAGCCTATTTTGAGCTAAGCGTTGAATCTAACTGTTTCTGTCACAATACCTCTGGTGTTAAATTTGCAGTTGAGTAGTGGGAGAAGGATACAGCTGTAGTGACACTGCAGGAGTTTGAAAGAAGTTGAAGCAAATCCAAGAGTTACCTGCTCCGAGCCACTACCCTCCTAGTCTTTGCCAGGAAATCTGTTTGTCCAGGGGAGAAGGGAGGCCAAATGCCAGCAGCGTGTATCAGGTGGTGAGAACCGTCAGGGGTTCACCAACGGCGAGTCGTGCCATGCTTTGTCTGACCCAAGAGCTTGCTTGGCTAGCCTAGTGGTTGAGGGGCAGAGCACTGAATGACAGAATATCACGTGGAGGCACACAAAGGACAAGGTGACATCAGGAAACACCCAACACAGCTTGACCAAGGATAAGTTGTGCCAGGAACAACATGAGCCTTGCTTCGAGGAGGTGACTGTCCTAGCGGGACAGGTGGAGAGCAGTGACAGCCATTTACTCTGGCTTTAGCAAGGCCTGTGACAGTCTCCAGCGGTATCCAGATGGATGAGGTGTAGACAGAATGGGACTACATAGTGTGAGGACCATGGCCTTGAGCTCAGCAGGACAAATGCCACCCACGGGGCAGCTTGTAATGGTGGTATGCATGAGGTCACTGGTGGGGCTGATGCTGGTGATTGTTTGAAGTAAAGACTTTGGTAGTCGTGGGTCAGGCCACCTTCAGCAAGGTTGTGTGTGTCCCTTGCCATCTGGGGAAGGCAGGACAGCCATGTTCAAAGAACCACTGAAGCACAGAGGTTTGGAGAAACGCTTGGAGGTCTCCAGTGCAAGCTCCTGCCCAGAGCAGTCCCAGTTGGATCCTGTTGCTCAGGACATTGTTCAGTCATGTTTGGATACCCTCAAGGATGGAGGCTTCTCTGCCCCTCTGGGCCCCTGTGCTGTGTCCAAGCATCTTCATGTTGACAATCTTTTCCTCTTATGTAGCTGGGATTTTTCCTTGGCCCTAGTGCTGCTGCTTCAGCTGTAATCACCAGTGAGGTCAACCCTGAGCATTCTCTTGGTGCAAGTCAGAGGCAGCTCCCTCTGCCTGCTGTTTTGTGCCCCTCACCATCTATCTCAAAGGCTTCAGGCTGGCCAGCAACAAATCTTTCCTGGACAGTGGAGTCCAGGAGGGGCCAGAGGAGTCTAGATTAAGTTTCTGAAGAGCCAAATAAGAGAGGAGGCATTTTTACTGCTTTTTTTGGTTGTTTTTTTGTATTGTTTGGGGGTTTTTCAATTGCCTGGTGTTGAAAAGAACTCCTAATGAAACAGCTGGAAGGGACCTTAAGGATGAAGTCCGGCACTTATTCCTGGAAGAACTGTAGGCTTCTGCTTTTCCAAAGCAATACCTGCCTCTCTAGAGTCTTTGCTTGATCAGTTGCTACTCTTTGTGCATTGCCACGGAGTGTCTGGCTTCCTCTTCAAGAATCTCTTGCTCTTCTAAGACTTTAGACACTCAGGGGAAAGGGAGGGGCGCAAGAAACCTTTGGGTGGAGCTTCTCAGCCTGGGAGCATAATTCAGTCTTTGTAGGCTTCTCCCAGGTCAAGGAGGTGAAGGGATATGCAAGGGATGACTTGCTGTTGGTTTGGTCTTTCCCTGTGTTGCAAATGCGATTGTTTGTAAGCTGGGCATTTGGCATTGCCCCAGATATCTGCCCTTGGACATGTCACAGTTCTCACAGGTAAGTCTTGCTGGCCTCTAGGCAGTCCTTCAGAAGAGGGTGGACAGCTTGGACTGTAGAACAAATGCAGTTCTGCAAACTGTTCATAAATCAGTTTTTCTATTTTTGAGTAACTGTCATGATGAAAACGCTCCTGTCATTTTAGAGTGAATGCTCGTGTGTGCTCTGTGGACATATACTGCCTTTGCTCCTGATAGGGTGCATTTTGAAGAAGTCATTATTTAATCTGGGGGGGAGAGGAAAGATCAATATTTGTGTGATGATTCTGTAAAAAGCAATAACAAGTCTGGGAGGAAGATCACTGCCAAAGGCACATGTGGCTGCAGGGTTTTCTGAGTGATGTTTGAAGTACTGGTGCTACTTCAAATAAAGCAACTAATGCAAAATTCACAATGCCAAATGCCATGCTGGAATTTCACGTGTCACTGCCTGCAAATGGGGTGGGAAATAAAAATTTAGGAAAATGTTAATAATAGTGCTAATGCCTCAGTAACAAAAGAGCTTCTGTTCTCTACTAGTTTTGGTCTTTCACACCCCGTTGGTTTATCTGTTTCTCTTTTTCTTTGGTTTGCAATCGATCTCATGTCTTTCTCACTCCAGTTTTAACTTTCTTGGTGTGGCCACACTTCATTACTATTTCTTCTTCTTGATAAACGCTTCATTCACCCTTTGCTTTTCATCCCTCCTGCCGTTCTGTCTTTTTTTTAATTTTCAATTTTTCTTTCCATATTACGTAAGTGGGTATCAGCACAAAAATGTGATGAATTATGAAGGTAGTATTGCACCTTCATCATGTGCAAGTCTCCCTTGACTGGTCGTGGTGTTTAGTAGCCTGTGAATATAGTGAATTGATGATTTTCTTTCACTGAAACTACTGAAAGTCAGCTTAAGGAACTGGTGGAGAAGGGGGAATAGGGAGGGTACTGGCAACTGGCAGAATGATTATGCCAGAGTAGGTTGGGCTGCAGAAATTCTTTAGGCAGCACTGTGTCATCGGTAGGAAGATGACTTGCTTTAGACATGCAAGAACTGCTTGGACCAGTTTACTGTATTTAGAAAATTGTAGTTCTCAGTACTAGTTAGTGAAATTCCCATCTGTAATTACAATCAATACTGTAGTGTTTTGCGGACCATGGGGAGATCTGCACATACCAGTGTGAGATTTGCTTTGTTCAGAAAGGTTCTGTAAGATTAAGTTAGTTCTTAGGTCACCTACCTCACTACTTAAGTTGGAAAATTATGTCCTTTACCCCTGCAATAGGGAGGTGGTGCTCTTGTCTGGAATTTTTTTCTCCCTGAATGGATGAAGCAGTAACTCTCCAATTCACAGGTCTCCAAAGTAGTAGCATGCACACCTTTGCCTGAACCATCTTCCTTTCCCTGAGCAGCATGTCGTTCTCTTCCTGAATGCACCATACCCTTCTTCCCTGAAGCTCCCATTCTGCTTGCTCTGGTGGAGATATTGCACATTACTAAGTTGCATGTTGTCACGGCCTCAGTGCAATTTAGTGTGTGCGATACTTTCACATGAGTGCATGCACACGGGTATGGCTGTGGCTTAAAGTTACTGCAGCTTTCGATTTTGGTGGGGCCTAATGACATTGTGAAATGGTCTTAAACCCAGATCGGTATTTTGAGTGATGCATTGAATCACGTGTTAGTGGAAGTTTGTTCTGTAATGCCAGGAAGATGAGTACTGTTTGTTTTCAATTTGAGAAGGGCTATCATTATTTGTTTCATTTTCTTCATTTGCCATGTACACCTCAAATGTGATCAGGTTTTTCATTAGTTATATAAAATTACTTAAAATATTAAGTGTTTCTAAAGAGGAAATAGTAATTATGTCCATAACTGAAATTCGTCAGAAAGTAAAAAAAAAAAAGAAGAAAACCTATAGTGCTTTGATGGCTGAAATTTCAGCTTCTATTTTCTAACAGTTAGAGATATCTGAAATGAGCTACCATTCAAACACACAAAAAAATCTCAGCTGTTTAAGCATCTAGTTGGTGTGCTGTGGCATCCTGGCAGTAACAATGAAGAAAATGAGATGGTGATACAATTCCCAGAGAAAACAATAATCTTCCAGCATGTTAAGCTAATGCATAGAAAAAGCAAAATGTGTGATCTTGTTTGTTTTACTGCAACATTAATAATGTCTGTCGGATTAATTTTTCAAAAACAACTGATAACTGATTATGGTTTTTTAATGAATTTTTGCATGCAATGTATGTTCTTTAGTAGCAGGAGTATCTCTTGCAGAAATCTCTCTTGTTGCAGGAA